>NC_053406.1:21770683-21960683 GCF_016859285.1 Xiphias gladius | reverse complement strand
GATCAAATATCGGGATCAACCTCTCAGTATAACCCAGTACAGCTCAACAGCACCACAAACTACAGCCTGCAAAATGACCATTAAAATAAATCAACTCATCTTTCAAACAGATTTAATAAATACTGAACATTACAATCCTTGTGAACGATGGATTTATTGCAGGCCTATTGTATTACAGTGAATTTATTTTATCTAAGTGTACCTAATAAATTGGCAAGTGAGTGTATGGGTCACAACAATCCTTATGAATTTGTGTTCCAGCATTTTCTGATCACATATCTGACAAATAGGGTTTATTATTATTATTATTAATATCATAACACAGCAGTGATGTGGAAATTAGATGATGACGATTACAAGACTGATTAAACTATTGAACTATAAATGAAATAACAAGCACATTTTAAGCGGGCACTACACTAGTTTGAACAAAAGCAGAGGAACACCAAAAAAAAAAAAAAACCTTTTCATGTTTCATTGTCATGTTCAAAACATGAGCTGGAGTCACTTTTTCAGGGCAAGATTCCCAAAGATCTTTTGCCATGGCTTAAGCACGAGATAAAAGAATCAACGTTCAAAATCCACCACTTGTGTTGCCCAGCAGCCACACCACATGTGATGAGTCGGCAAAAAGCATATTTTTTCTGCACAGTTGTGTCATGTGGGAACAAAATTGATGTTTTGTGCAGGAGACCCACATGTATGTGCGAATGCAGGAAACCACTAATTGAATGCCAAGCTGTGGGATCTATGGGTGACAGACGCTTCAAAGACTACCACCTGGACCATTATGAAATAGAGCTGACCCAACAAATCAGTGAAAAGGCATAAACTATAATACATGAATCCAGTTTTCACTCTTGTCTAGACAATGTTCTAAGGAATAAACTGCATGCATACTGTGCATGCTTATAAAATTAGCAAGGAATACTTTTGGTGGTGATACCAGTATAGGTATTACTGCAAATGTAGGATAGAAATCGTGCGCAATTATTGGGCACATTTCTCAGAGTTTATATGCATAGGCACATGTGAACATTTATGAATCATAGATGGACTGTTGTGTGATGGAGCAACCTGAGTCTAGACAGACAGACAGACAGAGGAGCCAAATGGCTGTGAAACAGCAGAGTCACCCTACAGTGCAGAAAGTGGAGTTTGCCCACAACGTGAAGCCCTTCACATCATCAGTCCTCAAAAAGCACTTGAATGCTTCTATAATTACATCATGGGCAAAAGACCACTAATTAAACGAGTAAAAACTTCCTTAACTCTAGTCGGATACCTGCCAGCTGAGATCATTTAGGCTAACACACCAACAGGTATAACTGGTTTTTTTTTGTTGTTTTTTTTTTGTTTTTGGAACATTAATGGATACAAACAAGACATTTATTCTTTCAGCAGCTCCACTGTTGAGATACTGAAGAGTTAGAGTTGTTTTTCCCAGATATTTATTTAGTTTCATTAGTTTTCCTAAATATACAGGCTACCCATGTATGGAAGGGTCCACTGCGTCTCCTTCAGATTAAAAGCAGAATAGCACAATAAGCACATCTCCTGGAATCAGTGGTGATAAACCAACTCGTGTATTCTGTAGTCTCTGTCCGCATTGGTTAATGTTTTATTTTTTTGTTTTGATTTTGTATTGTTATGGTTATTTTGGTTGTATAGCTGGAGGAGAATTTTCCCCATGACCACAACTAACTATTCACTGATTTTTATATCAGTGACTACAATGTTTTGCAAAGACATAAGCTACTGATTGACTATTATAAAGATGTGTTTGTGCGACATGTAGGTTGAAATCAATAAAACCGTTATTGAATAATGAAGTTAAAAAAATTATGTTTATTTTGAAGTGTTTTGTTTTTTGCTTTTTACAACATTTCAGTTGTGGATGTTGCCATTGTGGTTTCATACTGCAATTCCCAAAGATCCTTGTATAGAGAAATGAATGGATGTCAGGGACATGAATGGATGTCAGGGACATGAATGAATGGATGTCAGGGACTAGTATAACTGTTTTTTTTTCCTATAACTAGTATGTCAACTGCTACATTTTTTTTTTTTTTTTTTTTTTTAAAACAATGGTCTTTCTTATGCAGTTCTTTCCTGCCAGCTATGCTTACCTAAAGGACATAGTGGTGGTCAAGAAAGAGTGCAATACACGCTCTCATCTCATTAGTGAAAATAGTGCTTCTTGAGAATTCATGTTGTTTTAAATGTTGTATTATTGGTAATGGATAAAATGTGCATGACACCAGCACATCAAAAACTAGGAGCCTAATAATTACCACAGCAGGCTCCAAACAGGGCTGCTTTAATGCCTATGTGCAGTGAACAGTTTTACAATTAGAGAGTGTTCAGACTACCAGCCAGCATCTTAAGACTCAGAGGAAAGGAGAGGAGAGGAGAGGATTGGAGAGCCAAAAAACATGGTCACTCAGGCAACACACACACTAATCTGCAGATGCCCCGAGTGAGACTTGGCCATGCTCTCTGACACATGGCAATCACACGGCTCAGTGCAGAAACACAGGCGCATCGTCCACAACACCACTGAATCAGTGACGGACCTGGAAGCACCAGCTGCCCTCTGACTGAGAATGAGTGTACCGACAGGGACCGACTGCGTAGCACCTGAAGTGTCATTCTGGAGCCCTCACAGACAGAGAGAGGATAGGTTACTTGGAGCTGAACTGAGAGTGTTAAGAGCGAGGGTTTGATTCAATCAGTGGCCACACTTACAGGCACGGAGAATTTCATCCTTAATCTGGTTACTCAGGTAATCCAGTTTTTGTGCGGTGTGTGTAAATGTCATAACTTGTTTAGAATAACCTGGTTAGGCTCTGACAGCTGTCATGAGGATTAAGCTAAATTTTTGTAAATCAAAATTAAAACTGTTTACTGAAGCATGAACTGTGAAAATCTTACTGCTTGTATTTTTGGTAAACGCTGTCTATGCTGATGGTTTTTTATACTTCATTTTTACTGAGATGCTGGTGTTAACAAGACACAAGTCATCACATGTGCTGACTTGTGTAACCTACTGTTTTCCAAAACAAGGCACCCAGGATAGACTGTCATATTAAGTGGGTTTTACTTGGTTTATTCACAGCAGACAGAAATGATCTGTTAAATTTTAGAATATAAATGACTATCAAATATCAATATATCATAATAATAACGCATTAAACAAGCCATGGATCCCACAGTAACTCAGTACGGCTATCAGTAAATGAATACATGCAGTGCTTAGATCCAAAATTTAAAATGAGATTAACTTCAAGTCCTACATGACAGATGGCAAATTAAAAAAAATACTCTGGGGTCCAACAATGCACAGTCGAAGGGCTACGGCCTCCCTAAAGAAAAAACTACAGCTAAATCTGACAGAGCATCATCAGTCTATTGCATTCTGCATTTTGAATTCACAAGGAGTCTTGCAGACGTTTTAGAAAAAGATCATTCGTACTTTGCACAAAAACAGTTCAATAGTGATGTTCTTTTAAATAGAATGTTTACAAGCAATCTGTAGAATATTGGCAAGCATCATTAATGTTCATGATTTCCCGGGTGTAGTATTTGTTTTAATGGGGAAAAAAAAAATTTCTGCATGCAAAACTTGCAAAGCTGTCATAAATATATATTTTTGTTACGTACCAATGCAGGACTGTAACTGAATGTGTGTACTTAAATCACACTGATGAAGCTGAATCATTCTGAATTGCATACTAGAGGCTTGAGGGTAATGATGACAGGTTGATTAACTGTGTAAAACACTTGTTTTTCCCGTCTCTTCTGCTTACTCTATTTCCTGTCACCATCTCCTTCACTCTCTGTTTTCCCCTGCCAAGCGCAAGATGACCGCCTATACAACATCTGACACACTCAATCTCATAAACTAGCAACAGAACACTGGTTCAAACTTGAAACATGCTTAACTGCTGGAAGCACAGTAAAAGCATTCCCACTCCCTGGCAGAAATGACAGCTGTCAGAGGGAATGAATGAACAAGACTTCACTGACATAACACAGCAGCTGAAAACTCACCACGTCATAACCATTGGTACTGTGAGTGATAAAAATCATTTGTGGCACCTAGTAGAAAGCAGGTAGCAGCTTCTCAGTTTTAGCCGGCACAGACCGTCGTTTTCACTGGTTAGACTGAAAAACGGCGGCAGCAGGTCACATCAGTTGTCGCTAATTAACCTTAGCAACCTGGCTGTCGTCAGGTTCGTGTGCTCACAGCAGCCCATGTACTCAACCAAAGATTGTTTATGAGGGAAGAAACTCCACATTGTAACACTACTGTACGACAGCGTGTGGACTGAGTGCTTTTGTAGTTCCGATAACTCCAACAGAGTGATACGTCCTCTTAACAATCAATCCCGTCACATCAGTTTCAGGAGTCACATTCTCCCACTTAAACTTTCATTCATATTAATTCTATTTTATTATTTTGGTAAAAAAATAAATAAATAAAATGAAAACTGTGATGGTGGCTTTTGAATTAGTGCAGGGTTATTAATTTATCACTTTAACTGGAGAAAAATATTAAGTTACATTTTTCACAGAAATCTGTCCACTGGGCTCAGAAAGTAAAGAGCCAAGAGAATGAAGGGAAATGTTTGCATAGTTTTTGTTCCCTTTCTTGTTGAGCCAATGAAGCGGACACCTGACCCACTATGTAAGATATATAGACATGCTTCTGCTTACTATTTCAGACAATGTTCAGTCAGCTGGGACATAGTTTGAAAACATGCAAGGAATGTGTATAACTAAGGCAGTCACATGTTTTATTCTGCTGACCCTTACAAATTCACCCACCAAACAAAAAGTACTTACCAACATATGGCTCTTGGTAGGTGTTCATTTCCAACCCTGCTCGCTCCACACTGCCATTACGGCCACAATGTAACGCGAAGCTGCACACTGAAGACCATCACTGAGCGAGAATCAACAGGAGGAGGGAGACGATGTTCCTAAACCTGCCGCTGATACTCACTATAGACTACAAAACAAATAAATCCATATTTTATGCAAGGAACCATGATTCAACCACCAGACCTACTATGCTTGTGTATACTTCTCATTAGCCTATGCAGAAAGATAAAGACGACGACCAACTTTCTTCAGAACGCCACAGAAACAGTCTTCTAGTCAACAAATCACTTAGGGCTATCACTCTCTTATGTTGTTGAAATGCCTGATTTTTTCTTTCATGAGTCTCACTTACAACACAGCTCAGACTTTTATGCTCGGACATTTCTGGGCAGAAGTGTTGTAGCAATGAAGAGACTGATGTTGAAGGAGCTGCAGATTGTAACAAAAATGCTTGTCCTCAGATGTATTGAGAGTGTCACTATACATCACAGTCTCTGCAAACCAGCCAGTTCCATCTTTAAAATTAGATTAAAAGTGGTTCCACGATTTTAAAAAAAACAAAAAAAACAGAGGACTTACGGGGGGCTATAAGATAGAAAAAAAGATTAGTCAGCAATGACACAGGGTCACTGGGGGTCTTAGAAGTTTTGGACTGGTTGACATTTGATGTACAGCGTTGTTAGACTTTGCAGTGCAAATTTACTTTTAAGCCAGTAATGGCTCACTAATTTGTTCAACACTTTTAATAAAGTCAGGCAGGTAAAACTGTTCCAGAGAAGTGGCCCTGACTCCAGTGCGGCCAGGAAGCAAGCAAAGAGAGCAAACCAATTTTGAATCCTATGCTCATTGGTCAATACAAATTCGGGGACATCTTGCACATTAACTGTTTTTTATAAAAAACAGTTAATAATCATTCTGGTGTACTTTGAGACTGTCAGAAACAGATTACCTGTGAAAAGACCAGGAAGGATAGAGAGCCGTTCTTTAAAAAGGGAAAATATTATGACAGCTACGCACAGCAACCCTCTGGCTATGAGTAATGGACACAGAGTTGCATGGCTGATTGGAAACATTAACAATGACCACTGCAGGATTGTAGCCACAGGGACACTTACTATTGTTAGCAGCGAAGATCAATTTGGAACAATCTAGTCATCGTTAATGCCTACATTGTGAACACAATGTCGTTATAAAGTGCAGGCACCGCTGCCACATGGATTTAGCTTGGCTTTCCTCCTGTGCCCTGGAGTAGCGAGGAGGCTGTCCTGAACTTCTCCTCACCCTATTCCCCATCCTCCATCTACTACCCCCGTGTGGTGAAACATTGGTTTTCTTCAAGGTCAACAGAGCCCTCCATCAGCCACGGCTGGCAATGTGCCACTGGAGAAGAAAGCCCTCCAAAGAGAAAAAAAACAAAAAACAAAAACAAATTTCTATTGCTTGGGCCAAACCCAAAACTGTAAACCAGCTTTTGAAAACAAGCCAGGCAACATAAACTCTTCTAAAGCAGCATCATACTGTTCCAAAAGTAGAGAGTTAAATGCATATTCTCTTGCAATTTTAGCATACGATATACTCAATGTGTTCGTACAGGCACCCTCAGATCAAAGAATTCTAGGGAGAGACATCTGCTTTATGTTTTCATGGTCAACTACAATGCTCTATTTATCGGTTCTCATTTCAGACATTCCACCTGGACATATCAATTTAGCTCTGGGACACCAGGTAAAAGCAGTTGTCACCCTGGGAGGTCCAAAAACCAGAAACACTACTTTGTGATGACATATCCATGGGCAGTAAAATAAATAATACACCTGAATGTTCTCCAGGAACTCGAAGCCCCATATTTAAACTGTGAGCAGATAAGGTTTTCAGCAGGATAATGACAACAGTGTGCTTTCTAGGAGAAAATATGCCACCTCCAAAAACTTACACCTGGGATACAGAGACACTGTCTTCAGTAAGCACTTTTATCCCCTTTTGTAGAGGCTTCGCTGCACTATTCGTCTGGTTGTGGTTTGGTCCCCATGAAATACTGCTCATTCATTGAGGGAGACTTGCTTGGTGTATCAATTTGAATGGAAACATACACTCCCCTGAGCACTTTATTAGGCACACCTGTACACATGCTTAATCATGCAATTATTCAATCAGCAAATCATGCAGCAGGAGCGAAATGTATAAAATTATGCAGATAGAGGACAGCCCCTTTAGTTAATGTTCACATTAAATACCAGAATGGGGGAAAACTGATCTCTGTGACTTTCACCATGGCCTGATTTTTGGTGCCAGACAGGCTGGTTTGAGTATTTCTGAAACTACTGATTTCCTGGGATTTTCGTGCACAACAGTCTCTAGAGTTTACTCAGAATAAAAAATATCCAGTGAGCAACATTCCTGCGGAAGTAAATGCCCACAAATGATGACAGATGTAAGAGGAGAATATCCAGACTGGTTCCATATGACAGAAATGCTATGGCAACTCAGATAACTACTCTTTACAACTGTTGGGATGGACTAAAACAGAACAAGACCACATCAGGCTAGCTGGTTAAATCTCTAACATATATAAACTGCTAATATTATGTGATGCAATTATTGGAATAACACAATCAATAAAGCCCATTGTTCACTGTTTTTGTTCTGTGATTAGTTTACTTTGACTTTTTCATATGTTTTTTTCTTTATATAATGCATGTATAACATTTTTTCTCAAGTGAAAAAAATGCTCAAGCGAAGAGATGGGACTGACAGGTGAGATACTGATACTGTGATAAAATAAAAAACAGCCTGCAGCTTTAAAAAAAAAAAAAAAAAGCTACATATGACCATCCTGCTTAAAAATAAAATATGCTCAACACAATTTATAGAAAAAAGCAAATATAAACTCCCAGAGTGGGGATTTTCTGCCCAAAGCCAGGGAATACGAGATAAAGTACTCAAAACAAAGTATGTATTGTCAGTCAGCAGCATGATGCTAGTATTCAGCAATCTCTGCAGCCTTTCACCACTCCTAACACCCTGTATTCATATTAACAAGAAGAGTAAGACTGTCACACTGTCCCAAGCTGTTCCATATAGGCCATCTAATTCCATGCTGAATCATCTTCAACCAAATGCCACAGCAGTAATCCTTCTCTGCTTGAGACTCTGGAGCAACAGTGAGGCTCTCCAGGCAGATGTTCCTTTCAAAGCAGTCCAACTCTCACAACTAATAGCATTAGCTGAGACACACATTCAGCATCTAGCCTTTGCCTGAAATTGGGCTTCAATATGCCCATATGCACAACATACAAAGACTGAATTGCTTCCACAAAGCTAAAAAAGAGATATGTAGTACAGTATGGAGCAGTTAAATTTATCCACTGTTCTGTCGTGTTAAGCAGCATTTGTACACTACGTATTCAAATGTCAAAAAATAAATCTGCAATTGAATCAAAACTGCTCATAACTAGTAATGATTTTATTTTTCTAATGACAGCTTTTTTTCTTTTTTTTTTAAATGTAAATAACGTAAACAGTTATTAAAATTGGTTACAACAGTGGCCACAGTACACTGGTTCCCTATGCAAATCAAATTAAATCAACAAAGAATCAAAGTGGTTCCAAAAAAGTCATCTAAAGGGCAGCATAAATCATTATTAGGTCTCTTATCCCAGAAAACAGAGGCCAAACACTGAGGTGCCTGCAACTGAAAAATAAACACATTCTGAATTGATTGAGAAGCCGTTTCCAATTCATTTAATTAAACAAGGGAAGTAGAACATATGTCATGATCCATTAGTCTCTCATGAATCTGAACTCAGTTGGCAGTTTATCAGAAACACCTATCTAAAATAAATACTGCCTAGTACAACAGTCCTGCCATAAATCCTGCCTTCATGAAGGTGATAATGCTCTGTTTTTATGGAAATTGAGGTGTTGATTCAACTGTATTATAATTTTGGAAGGTGTAGTTTCTGGTGTTGTTGAACTGTATTGCATTTTACAGAGTGGTGTTATTTTGTTTAGTTGGTATTTTTGCCTACCCTCATTGATATAGGGGGGGGGTCGGACAAAATAACGAAAACACCTGTCTATATAACACAATACACTTTAAAAGCACCACAAATTGCGGCCTCCAAAATAACCATAAAGTTGAATCAACAGCACTTTAGAATAGTTTTGACACAAACTGAACATTATAACGGTTATGAAGGTAGGATTTATTGCAGGGCTGCTGTATTAGACTGCATTAGTTTTAGCTAATGTGTGTTTGTATGAGCAACACTACACTTTTAGTGCTGAGGAAATCCGATATTGAATGGCATTTGAATCAGAAGTTACGCACCACTGATGTTCCATTAGAAGCATACCTAAATATTCAATAGCTGATGAGACTCCACCAAAATGTTTTTTAAAAGTTAACGCATTGAACCAGATGGAAAATCAAGCAGACAGCAGACAAAGTATGTCCAAGTGACTAATTATAAAAAGACAGAATGTGTTTGAATGTGGCAGGGAGGATAATGAGCCATAAAAATGGATGGTGTCTTCGTTCATTACGTTGATCCCTTAGTATTAATTGTAATCCAAACCACTAACTCTCAGTAAGCCCTCCATTATTCCCCCATACTTCAGCTACATTAAATCAGTGTGTGATCTAGCTCTTACAGAGTCCTTCATGCTTCAATATCAGCAGGAAATGGAAACATCCCAGCTGTACTCGAGCAATAAATATAAACATCTAGGAGATTGATTACACTAACCTTTATCAAAACCAAAACCTTCACCAAAAAAAAAAAAAAAAAGCAGTAAAACAGGATGAACACAGCATCGTGGCCTCAGTCATATAACGGCAAACCCATTGCAGGCTACAGAGCTGCAGCACTTCTAGACCAAGGGGAATGTAGAAATCTGTATTCACAGCACACATCATTAACTGCCTAGTGGCTCATGTGCAACAGAGAATTATAAATCTGTCACTTTCTGTAATACGGGCCTCAGATGTCTTATGTTACACCAATAAAGTGGGTTACTCTCTGTTGTGTGCGTTTTGTCACTAGCAGAGATGGAAAGAGAAATTGCTTATACAAAGACCACCTTTCAGTGGGGAAGTGGGTTCACAGCATTCAGACCAATATGCTATAGCACACATTTAGACAGCTGCACAAGTATATGGACCCTTCCATGATGTCAGTGACTGATAAATCATGCTATCATATTCAAAGATAAAATATAACCACATCTAGAATATCAGAAACTTCTATATATTTAATCAAATGCCATCTAAAATTGGTCAAATAGCTAGCCAGATATCACTAGTTGTGCTGATATCCTAAGCTCCAATTTTCTTTTTTTTTTCCGTAATCACAAATGATGTGAACATTTATTTCCTTTTTTTTTTTTTTTTTTTATAATTTTGTTCACAGCCTTTTCAATCACAACCTGGTTACCAAAGAGTAAGGAAGCTGAGAAAATGTCATGATTTACCTTTCCAACATGATTTGAATAAATTTGAATAAATCCCTTTTTCCAATGTTAGGATAAGATGACGTGCAAAAGATGAGGTCGACATGTGCCAAAGTGAAATAGCTGCTGCTATTAAAAGTAAATACTGCTGGTCTTTTATTTGTTCTATACCCAAATCCATTTGCTGTTTCATGACATAAGGATGTACAAATAATATTTTGACAATTCAAACATCAAATCAATTATATCCTGACATCCAATTACACTGCTGATTGCCTCTGGATTCATTCGTTCAGTGTCAAACACAAGCTAGACCATATCTAATATAAGCCAAGCATATTTCTAAAATCACAGCACATAAAGGGGCCCCGCTTTCATCAGTAATGACGCAGATATGTTCATGCATTCATTCATATATACAGGTAAGATACAAATTAGACACAGATTTTAATTTCAAAGCACAGTTATACATAATGATTGTCAGGAACAGGGCTACAGATTTTCTTTGCACCTTCACTATCTAGTTATCAAGCTGTCTTTGTTTTTGCTGCATCTGCAGTGCAACGTTAACACTTTGCTACAGTAACCAGCTGTCACTCTGCTGCAGCAAGTAATATGACTTTGCATGTTTGCCTGATCAGAGATGCAGCTCATCTCCATAGAAATGAGCATGTGCGCGCATGGCCTTGTCCCAATGGGGGGAGACAACACATTAACACCCAGGCTGGGATTTGGTTTACTGCCAGTATCAACTCCACCCGGGAGTAAGCCTAAGTATTCACATTGTTGTTGCTGCTGCTGCTGCTGCTGCTGCTGCTGCTGCTCCTGATGATGATCCAACACACTTGTCCATGACTGTAAACAGGTCTTTGTAACAATGACTCGGTGCTAAATAATGCTAACAATGTGTTGTATGTAGCCTGCAACATCCTAGAGGGTGAAGATCCTGTTGTTCCAGTGGTATGCTGTCAGGACAAACATAGCAGCAGTGCTTGACCAGTTAAAGCGAAATAGACATCAATTAGAATGATACCAAAATGGAAGTAGCATTTTTCTGACGTGCGCATTGTGGATAATCCTGCGATCTTTGATGGGTGAATAGCTATAGCTAGTTACAGACTTGTGCTTGTCCAGCTGCCCTTGACTGAGCTTCCACCGTTCTGAGATCATACATGATATTGCACAAATTACACACATGTGCAGATGCATGTGGGGCTTCAACAGTCTTTTGTTCCTAAGAAGTAGCAGTATCAAGTGAACAAGCAAACTGCACTGTGATTTATCCTCTCAAACCAAAGGAAGTGAGTAGAAGTGGGTTTCTTTCGATATTTTTTCCTCTATACTACACATTCGATATGTTTTCGGTCAGTTCAAAGCAATAATCCTAATACTTCTTCTCCCAACAAGGAGTGCAGAAAGGTGAAGATGTCCAGGCAGAGTGCAGCAAGATGCAGGAAAGAGACTTTCAGCACAGGAAAAACAGGAGAGGCCCTGAATTTAAGAGAAATTTGCTACTACCAATGTCATGAAAAGTTATGTTTTAGTCTGGTCCATTTTTCTGGTTGGTGTAGTAGCTGAATTGCAGATTGAGATGGTGGTTTGTGGGCAGAAGGGGGCAGAGCGTAGTTGGTTTTTCGGCTCTGCTTGCCTATCTGTAAAAGTCACCACATGCCACTCTGTCATTCTGTCAGTGTCTTTGACATGTACGGCTCAAGTGTGTGACATGCAACCAAAAATTCTGTTAGATGCAACTAAACATTTTGATTGGTCGCACCAGTCCACCTGACATTTAGCAGCTCTGTCTCTATTGCCCTGTTCATACCTAACATTAACATGCATCTGCGGTGATCCGACCAGGACAGGTCTAACTACAGGTGTGAATGCACCAAAGACGAATTGAGGATGTATTGAGATTTGATCGTTCGTATCACATTAGGAGGTGGTAAGGGCCGCTTATGGCCACATTATTTTAGCAGCGTGGCCTGGACGACCTTGAAGGACCGCCTACTCAATGACATGCTCCACATAAGCAGATGTACATATTCATTCGCAAACAAATACAGGTCATAAATATCACATAAGCTGACTTTGTCCATGACATCTGAAAATTTTAAAAAGCCCATAAAGATATATTAACCCCAAGGAATAGACCCAGTCTGTATTTTTTTTTATTTCTTCTTCTTTTAATTTCAGACAGATTAGGCACGGGAAGTGCATTGCTGCCTCCCACTGGTTAGAAACAACAACCCATTTGGTTTTTGCGAGCAGAATTGATGTACATGTTTATTTGCATAAGGAGTGGGGAGTTGAGATCTGATCACAAGTGGTCACTCAAGACGCATGTGGTGTGGATGTGAACTGACATTCTTGGAGCTGTCCGCTTGTGATGCGATCACCCAAGACACATGTTAATGCCAGGTATTAACAGGTCCTGTGTGATATTCTTCGCTGATATTCTTCTTCACTGAATGTGGATGGGGAAAAAAAATTAGGCATGTGTGAATGTGTGAAACCTCGCCCCGTACTCCTCCTTGAGCAACATCACGACCTTAAAACATACTGGTAATTCAAAATGAAGAGAACTATTGGTTGTTGTTTCATCATGAAAAATGCTTCGGTACCCATTACACCTGTCCCTGTCCATGAATGGCCCAGCCCAGACCGGTCATCATCAGCGGAGGTAACCGCTTCACCACCTGTCTCCCCTGTCCCTGGTAAAATACCTAATCCTGACCCAACATCTTCGGCAGAAATAGCCTAATCTGACTCCGAGCCACAGCCAGAGTCTACAGCTTACAAAAAGGCCAAAATATGTGCCTTTCACAAAGAATGATTTTTCCAATTTCCCTGCCTTAGATATGGTAAATTGGCCAACATTATGCATTGCATTTATTGCAGAGTGCAGCCAAAGCATGGCTGGGAACAGTGCTTTTGCTGTCGGAGCATCAACTTTCTAAAGGAAAATGTTGAAAAAAAAAAGGAAAATTTTTAATTTAAAAAATTTACAAAATGGGTCAAGAAATTACCAATGTGTATGGGAATTGACAAAAAAGGTCATGCTTAGAATGTATTATTGCTGCACCAAAAAGCACAATAAAAAAAAAAAAGTACGGTGCACCAATAACTTACTAACAATAGCAATAACTACCAAAAATATTTTCAACGGTGATACACATCCAATGAATGAACGGATATGTAATTCATTTCTTTTTTACACATATGCAAAGAACTGCTAACCCAAAGTCCAGCATATACAACGTTCTAGCTTAGTCAACGACTAATCTCAGAGAAAAGAATATAACATATACAGTATATGGTATGAACAGGCTTCATTGTAATATACCCTTCAGAGGCTGGTGGAGAATGAATGACGCCAAATTACATCAAGCATCAATGGTATGTCATCTCAATGTAACAGAGAAATATCGTCACAGTAAAACCACAATCAGACATCCTTTGACAGAAACAGAGTGATAAACTTTTGGAAATACATATAAGTAGCTCAGTTAGGAACAAAATAAGATTTAAAATGTAAATAGGACTTGTTAACTAAAGAGTTAAAGACAAATAAATGAATATATACAATAATCATTCCATGTTTTTGTTTTTGTGAGCAGACAAATCTAAACCGAGTAAGATCAAGGACGCAAATAACCTTCAGCTCATTCTAGCGGATGTGACCACACTGTGCAGAGTGTAAGGGCACTTTGCAGAATTTTGTCAAGTTTTCTACCATCTCACTACATTTCAATGTCTGAAATGTCTGCCTGTCTCTCAACAGGATTTTGAACACTTTTCATCAAGAAAAGTCCTAAAAGACAGGGTCGGCCACTGCGACAGACTCCCTACAACCAGGAGTCAGTTGTGCCCCTGGCAAAAATTACCCCTCTGAGCTGGAAGATGCATCCCAGAATTCACCCTGACACAAATGTAGACAGCAGCCAAATAATATACCATCAGCATCCCCCCAGAGTAAAACTGCATGAGCAAGTAAGAGGGATCAGCATAGCAAGAGAGGAGTAAGGCCGAAGAAAAAAAGAGTTGCACAGTAGTTTGAACTTGTCTGGTTAGCATTTCCTGAAGGCACTGGCTGCTGGTTATCAATGAAACAACAAAGTTCTATACCCAACAGCATTTCCAATTTTCTGATCTATTTATCTAGAGAAAGCTGACATACAGAGCTAGTCTAAATTCGTATTTTATTGTTATTAGCAGTGAATAATGGAAAGAGAATAAAATTGATTGTAAAACCATTTTAATTTGCAAGTAGGAGCACAGCAGTAGCCCAACAAGCTGCATGAGTAGTGAGTATGAGGGTAAACTCCATCACCACAAATACTGCTGTCTCTCTATCACTATGTATGATTTAAAAAAGTATTATAAAAAAACCTAACACATTTAAATAAAGTAGATTAAAAAAAGAACGTGGAGTGACCCCATGAAAATTAGAAACATAAGAATGCAACAGTACTTAAACATCAGTGAGACCAAAAACAGATATGGCAATATACAGATAATGTTAAAAATGCAGTCAGTCATTCACGTTGTCCTTGCTTGAGGACATGAAAACGCATATGAGCATGCTCCCTGAATCAGTCAACAGTTCAGGTAAATTACTTTTAAACAAACAAATTTGCACAGAATCAGAATTTCTATTTTCCCTGAAATCCTAAGAAGATTATCATGGAGTACATCAGAGGAAACTGCTGTTGGCAGAAATTGGATGGCTTAGTAGAGAATAAACTTACTGAGGAAGCACAATTTTAGCATACTAGAGCCCCCTATGATGCATGGAGTTCAAACTGGAAACGATGAAAGGCTTAGTAAAGAATTCATGAAGGTGAACACTGCTCTTCCTGATGAATGCTGACGAGTTAATTCTCTAACCATATACAACATGTACCATACCGGGCACTATCTCAGGTACATTAACCACATCAATGTAATGCTTGATCCATGTAGGTAAATTATCTTTCATTGACCTACTCCACATAGAGGTTGGAGTGCACACAGCTATAGAAGAGCATCTCTGGACGTGATGTAGAGGTTCATGCTCAAGGACATTTCAGCAGGACATAAGTAGAACTAGGGGCTTGACCAGAAAAATACACAAACAAATCCAAAACCAGATCGTAATGTCAGTAGCAGTCTTCATGTCACTGCAATTTTGTGAAGTTTGTTGTTAGTTTTTTTTCAGTTGAACTTTTGGAACACGTCCTAGGAAAATACAGTTATATAGATTGTCTCGTAGTAATGCCATACATACATGCATGCAGTGGGTCTGCAGTAAAAGAGCAAAAAAGGCAAGGACCCGTTAGATAATGTTTCAAGAGTGACACAGAAAAAAAAAAAAAAAAAAAACTTGGGTGTGACATTTACAAAATTGTACCAGTGCCCAGAGGTGATATTGATCCAAGATTGATCAAAGTGTGCAACTCAGTCCACAGCAGCAAAGGGATACTGAAAGTGAAGGCCAACCATAAAGGAAAGCAGCTTGGCCACACTCTAGTCTCAATCCTTGTCCTTTATCTATTATGCATTACCAGATATACCGATTGTCCCTTGACAGCAAAGCGTGCTGCAGACTAAAGTTTTTTGTTTTGTTTTGTTCTTTTGTTTGTTTTTTTTAAGGAGAGGCAGTAGATGAACATGTAGGTCCTGCTCTGGCATGGTTTAACTGATTTTCTTTCAACAATATGAAATAAAAAGTTAATTCATTCAGGTATGGCCAACCTGAACGCCTCAAACCTTCGAAGCTTCTACTGTTGCCATGGTAATGGGCGTGAACAATCAGTATTCGAATGCTGCAGTTTTTTTATTATTAACATTATTATCATTATCATCATATACAGTTAGGCACATAAGTATTTGGACAGTAACACAATTTTTGTAAGTTTTCCTCTGTACACCACCACAATGGATTTGAAACAAAGTCATCAAGATGTGATTGAAATGTAGACTTTCAGCTTTAATTCAAGGGGTTGAACAAAAATACTGCATTAACAATTTAGGAGTTACAGCCATTTTACAGGCTATTTAATCAATATTTAAGTAGTGTAAATATGTATCGAATCAGACTCGGTATTGCTAGAAATCAAATATTAAAAAGGACGCTGATCGGATTCAGGTCAAAAATTGGATCGGGACATCCCTACTCTGTATCATTAAAATATTACAACTAGTCCATAATGCAGCTGGTAGAATTCTTACTAGACCCAAACAGATTTGAGCACATTTACTAATACACCTGTTGTCACTCCACTACCTTCCTGTTTCATCAAGGTCAGACTACAAACTGCTTCCCATTACCCACAAAACTCTCCATGGATTTGCACCTCCCTATTTCACAGGACTCCTCAGATCGTATATTAACCCATGAACACTCAGATCACAGGAAGCCAGCTACTCATTATTCCAAAAGATTATTAAGCTGTCTTTTTTCTCAGAAAATGTTCTTACGTAGTCCAATTCTGTGGCACACTTTACCTTGCCCATATAGAGAGGCAAACACCTTGGGAGTTTTAAAATCAATACTAAAACCTTCATATCTTCCATCTCCTATTACTGAATTGTGTAATTGCTACCTTTTTCTGGTTTTTGTTCCTTATTTACAGCTTTCTGTGAATAAGCAATTAAAGTTGTATTTATTGTTTAAACATCTTTTCGTTTTATGTCTTTTAAATTGTTATCTCCTCTTTCTGTAATTGTCTTTTTTCCCTTTTGTAAAGTGTACTGAGACATGGTGATTTTAGATTCGAAATCAACTTACTTACTTACAGCAGGAGTGCGTATTTGGTATGACTCTACAAATATCTATTTACAAATTAAACTAGAATGGTAGTCAGTAGAGGCCAAGCAATCCTACTTGTCTATCTAGTTCTTATAATAGAAAAATATAAGGAAGTATTTTGATAACATATATCATTTATTTGTCATAAAACATAAGTCATAAGTACAACCCTGTGTGTAATGCGGATTCAGCATTTACTTCCACCAGATCTGGATTATTATCTGAAACTGCCCCAACTTATACAAAGTCAGAGATCTCATCACCATAAATATGTCTGACTTTTTACTTCAAGATCCATACATTATTTCCTGGGAAACTGACAAAAATGTCAAAAAATGATCAGCCTGTGTAACCAGATCCACACCAAAATTGAATGGGTTCTTAACTTGCCCATGCCCCATCGATCCACCAAGTTTGGTGCAAATCGGTTCAATACTTTTTGCATAATCCTGCTGACAAATAAAAAAACAAATCAACAGAAAGACACGGGTGAAAACATAACCTCCTTGGCGGAGGAAATAAAAATGAAATAAGGAATACTCACCGTGACAATAGAGCACATCTTGATCACTGGGTTAGTGATTATCACTTCCAGCGTTTATACACTGATGCATATCTAATACACAATGACAAAAAAGCAAAAGACACACTGCAAAGACACAAGTTGGATAATGTCTCAAGGTAAAATGGCAGAGCTCAAGCTCCCTTTTGTTACTCCATTTACTTCCTGTGGAATTAAATCAACCTTGAAGGCAGGACTCCACAACCTGTCTCCTAACATCATCTTAATTATGGGTTTCATTTCAAGCAGCGTATACATAAAAGATTAATAACATTCCACTTTAATTAGTTTTGATAAGGGATGGTGGCACAAAACTGTAGCATCTTAGTGTTTAGCACATTCAGTTACTCAGTCCCAAAAACAAAATTTTTAGGGTCATGTGGGGCAATGATGTTTAATGCTTATTTAATTAACCTTTTAATGTTTACAGTAAAGCCGTTTTTGATAATGTGCCAAACTGATGCTTACCTGAGCTATTCTATCAATCATTTTAATGGAATACACAGTACATTCTTTAATTTACGACAAGCTTATTTTTATTTAGAGTGGGCTGGAGTTTATCCTTTGCAGCCTTATGCTAAAATTGTTCAAATTCATTTTTTTCCCCCTCAGTATACTACACTAGGGCTGTGATCAACCAAAGAAAATCTTGGTTGACTGAAATCATAGCTACTCTTCAATCAACTGATCAGTCACGGAAAAGAAAAAAAAAAAATTCTGCCCATTATCTCTTGATCAAGTAAATCAGCCACATTGCACTTTACCTGGTAGCCTTATTAGCCTAAATAAATTCTAAATAAACATAAGCTAGTGTTTGCAGCATGTTAAATCATTTTAAACTAATCATTTTGTACTGAAATGATAACAGGCTAAGAGTCGACCAGCGCGCACCTGCCCATATTCATAAGATTTCCAAATATCTGCTCATGATATCAAGACAAGAATTATTGAGTAGTATAAACTCAAAGCTTCAAGTGTTAAACACAAATTTTTAACATGGAGCATCCTAACGCAGCCAAGTTAGCCTACCATTTTTTGATGTTACGCCATGTTGGTTGTTGAGCTGTGATATGCAAACTGCTGTTTGTAAAGTTTATAGGTGACTTTTTGGTCGTCCGTTTTAACAAATGCAGCCACACCCATGACTTCTTTGACATGACGTCAATTAGTTTGTAGCCCTCCGAGTAAACATTCAGTACATGCTCAGTAAACGTTAAATAAGTTAGACCTAGGAGTCTCCATCAGGTTCACAGTTGTGTAAAATGGATGGTGGATAAGTGGATTATGTTGCAGGACTGGTTTGACAAGGTTCTATGTGTGTTTTGATACTTTTTTTCCCACCATGAGAACTTTGTAACCATTGGATTCCATGCAGTTGGTATAAAGTTCAAGTTGACCACAGCTCTTGTTCTTTATGAAGGTGGAGTCTGCCACTTCTAACACCCACCTTTCAATTCTACAAGAGATGACTGTTTGATGCTTAAAGAACAGAATTTGGGTGGAGTATCACGTTACAGAAAAATAAGCCTTGTGATAACTCTGATCTGACCTGACAGTCAAGGGTATCTAAAGTGTATTTCTTGCTTTTGTGTTAATATCAACCAGTTGTTGACAGTACATGAGGACTCTATTACTCCCAAATGTCAGGATCAAGATGAAGATGTAGTGTGAAAGCTTTTTTTCTAATTTCATAGGTCACAATAACTTTCTTTCACACCTCTCTCAGACTCTATCCATCAGATCATACTTAACTTTGATCGTGAAGATGCTGGCTGTTGAGTAATGTGACTCTCTTTTGTCAGAGAAGTGTTCATTGAATGAGTCATACCAAGTGACAAATAGCAAAGTCAAAATATCAAATTTCCAATTTATCATCTTGGAGAGAGCTGTGACTCAGCTGACAGACCACAAAACACAGTGACTACTGTAAACTGCACACTGACTATGAGATAAATCCACTTTATTTCCATCTTCATAGTTAGAGGACAACAAGCAATATTGTCTCGCTTGTACCAAATTTTATTAGGTGTATGACCTACTCATATTTGTGGTCAGTTCTTAAGAGCAGCCTCAGCCATATGTGAAGCTGAAATTAAATGCTGATGGTTCTGACTGAAAACACTTAAAAACTAGTCTGTCCCCATAGTTTTTCATATCTTAATCCACCTTGATCCAATGCTCTAATAGAGAAAAGTAGTACAAACGTGTTGTCATATACATTATCCTAAATCTATGCAAGTAAGTGTATTGTTGCTGACTACGTTGTATGCCATTTCAAGACAAAAGCAACAGTAATCCCACAATAATTTCACATTGTTCTACTGATACCATAATATTTTAAAGAAATTTTTTTATATTATATTATTGGGATTTTTGGTATATATAGTTATGTGTGTATGTAAACTAGCAGCCAGTCTATCTCTGTCAACCCTGAGATAAACAGACAAACTGTCCACAGTGTTTCAGCTTCTGCTCATAATATGTTTGGAATGGCCCCAGATCCATATGTCCCTAAACATGAATAATGCAGAGGAAAACTTTTGTAAATGTATATCTGATGGGAGCAAAACACTGGTACAGAGTAAAGTGTCTAGGTATAGAGCTGATGGTTCTGGAACGCTGTAATTTAATACTTTACCTTCAGAAGGTGTTTTGTGCCTAATTCAGTAAACCTTTCTGATGGGTGATGCCCATTTCATAATATGCCTGACATCTAAAATCTAAGGTAGGTTTCTCAGTGGGCTGACAAGGCTCTCATTCTGGTAAATAAGCAGTATCAGATCCATTTTATCGTCAAATTTCCCATCTTGTCAGTTCAACAAGAACTGCAGCTAAATAACAGAATAAAAAATAAAAAACAGAATAAGACACCTTTTCATGATAGAGCTCAGACCAGGACCCTCCAACCAAAATTTTCCCAACATGCCCCTTGGAGATGGAGAAAAACATTTTTATTTCATTAGTCCACAAATTGGACCCCATGAGATGTAGTTAAGGATCCTTTAGGATCTTCTTACCCATTCTACACTTCAAAAATAACGGTAACTTATAAGCATAAAAATTCCTGTAGTCATGGATTCTTACAGACAGGAGGGCTGTTTGCATGACAGTTTTCTCCACCATCTTCCCTGGCTAGTATTATTCATGCACATTTTGTGATGTAATTTAAATGAAGACGCAGATATAATAACAATTACTGTGTCATCCAGTCCCAACATTGCTGCATTATATGTGGTTCATCTGAATACATGTAATTTGGATGGAGGTTGTATTTGTGTTTACCAACAAGTCAAGTAGAAATCAAATTTGCCTGATACATTAAATAGCTAACCACAGTAAGGCACTAAAACCTCTCTTAATTAGATCTTTCATTCAAAAGTTTGAGACCTGTATGTGACAGAGAAATGTTTAGATAGAGTGCACTCTACTGTATGAAGCATGCACAGTTATCTCTGAAACCAAACATGCACAGAGGAGCAAAAGGCAGCTATGACATTAATGCCGTGCATTCAATAGGTCATCGTAATAAAGCAAAATGGAGAAATGACTTAAACAAGATCAGTGTCCAGTGCAAATAAAAGTGTATAGACAGCGATGAAGAAGAAAAAAAAAAAAAAAACAAGGTAGACTACAGCATGTTATACCTGGTGCACATTTCCTGTAAAAATAGCACTGCAAAGTTTGAGGGGGCAAGGTGTCAGAGACTTCAGGTATTGTAGTACTACTCTCATGTGTGAACATGCCAGGGGCTATAATTTGTCCTGCTCTACAAAGTAGATATCCGTTGTGTCAGAACAGATAGAAATGAATCTCTAGTGTACTAAGAAGGAGAGGCCAACTACTGCAAAGGTATGAGCTAGCTCTACAGTCTCTTCATATCACGTTATACTGTAACAATGGAGGAAACTGGCTCCCTTTGCTAATCCTGCTCATGCCATGGGCTCAAATCCCCAACCACCCTGTGCTGACAATCCTTGCTTCTCATTCTCCTCTCACTGCGCTTCAGCAAATAGTAATAATCATCATACAGTCAAATATGAGAATGGACTCTTTTGGCTGGTATTAAAAAGTGGAGGTGGAAAAAAAAAAAAAAAAAATACACAAAAAAATACTTCCTGGATCAATATAAATTTTGGGACGATTGGTGATGACCGTCCTTCTCCCACAAGTACTCACACTTTAGTTAGAAGCAGGTCCAGTACAGCAAGACTATAGAGGCTGCACTGGCCGGACGCTCATCAAACACTGCCCGGTTAGTGAAACCTCTACTTGGGGATGTTAGCAATTCTGGGCTCCCAGAACACATCTCACCGTGAGCTGTAGTCTCTGGTGTGAACTCGACCCCTCCCAACACACACACACACACACACACACACACACACAGAGCAGCTTCGCCTCCTACCTCTGCTCACCTCCATCAATCTACATCAACATAAATGCAATTTGAATTCGACTGCGTACCGGCGAGCTACGGGGTACCGACATGACACGTTCATTTCAGCAGGTATGCACTTCACCTTCACTGGTTGACAAGCAAACACCGTTAAGTTGGGACTTTGCTGAAGTTCAAAACTCAGGAACCGGCTTTGAATCAGTATCCCCACATCTCTCAACCCACCTTACGTGCTCGCATGCGTGACTTTTCATCGTGTACTGCTGTTTACTCTCACATATCCCGGGGCACTCACTGATATTAACACTACAAATTATTTAATAATCATTGCCACAGTTCCGCTCTTAAAAAGAACCCTGTTTTGTCGTATGTCAACATTATATTGTGTAATTGTTACCACTGAAAAACATTCCGGATTCAGGATTAAGCAATAACCTCCAGTCACAGAGTGACAGAAGGGGGGGAAAAAAACCGTTTACTTACCAAATTCAGCACCGTTTCAACAATATCCCGGTTGCTAACCTCTCCAACCTGGATCAGTCCGATGAGAACAGCAAATTTCATTTTGATATTCCGGATCGGAACCGATGGATTGATAATCCCAGCCGGGAAGACCATTGAACCTGAGGCGGACATCATCATTGTCTCCGCGGAGACAGGGGAGACTGCAGCCGCGTGATGCCCGTGACCTGGAGGAGGTTGTCGGTCCGAGAGCGACACCGAGCCCGGCATTGTCACCGGTCGCTCGCTTGTCATTTCCCCCTGGACCGGGTGGTTTCACGAGCTAGTTGGACGTTTTCCCCTGGAAGTATGTTTTAATCGCTGCTCTGGATCATCAAGAAGAAATGAAGAAATGAATGACAACTACACTCGAGAAGCCCCGAAAAACAAAAACAAAACACAAACAAGAAATCACTCTCTGTCAGTAAAATCCACTCTCGAGAGTTCCGGTGAGTGAGTCCGGTGTGTTGTCGGTGCCAACCGGTAAACTGTGCTGACTGACCTGCGCTGTGTGCACAAAGCTGTGTGTATGTGTGTGTGTGTGTGTGTGTGTGTGTGTGCCGCTCTCCGGGATGCGCGTCTCCGTGTCTCTGCTGCTGTCACCGCCATTTTGCCGCCCCCTGCCTGCGGTTCCACTCACCACGCCTGCGCTGGCTGCGATGATGGGAGCTGGAGAGCTGGAGGCTGACCGCTGAGTAGGTCCACCTGGCGACGGGGGGGGTAGCGAAGTGCGGAGTGCCTCCTTGAGGTTACAGCATGGCCAATCATAAAAGACAAGACATGGCCATCCAGGTCCGTGTTATAAACTCGGTCTCTCGTTTAGTCAGTTGAGCCAACCCGGTTAGTTTGAACCAATTAGAGATATATTTAAATAAAACATCCCGAATAGTGCAAACTTAGCTGGTGCAGAGGAACTCGAGAACTTACCTTGATTCCGAAACGAAGATGGCACCCGGAAGTTACACGATTTAATGATTCCGCACCGATGTCAAAAATATAGACTAAGCAATATTTTTTTTTATGGAAAATATAAATTAAAAAAAAAATAGCCAAAATAGGTTGGATTTAAAAAAATCTAAATGAGATATATGCACAGTTAACCATAGTTAGTCACTGCAGGAAAAGTACAAGTTTACCTAATAACAGTATGATGGCCCTGGTCCATTTAGGTGTCCCAGTAGTGGCCTGCCTAAATAGAATACGTGATATTATGACTTACACTTGCAATCTAATCAGAAATAAAACTTTTTTTGCAGCAACTGGATCACCAGAGACAATTAATGCATTTGAATAAGATTTAAATTATCAATTACCATATTTTTTTTTTTTTTGTATTTTAGGGGAAAAAAACAAATTTTAGGGCATTTCAGTTGTCTATCCAAAGAGTCAATTGAAAACTGAGTTGTATGTATCTATTTTCTGTTTTTTTTTCTGTTTTTGTTTTTTGTTTGTTTTTTTTTCTTAAATGGCCATTAGATTAATTGATTCTATATAGATGTAGGCTAATGGTAATGGTTTTGATGATTGTTTTTAATAATAGGTTCAAGATACTGAAGACACCAAGCCTTTCAGGCCATCTTTCTGCTTAAAGCCATGCACGGATGCATTAACCTGAACATTGTGCATGTACACATGCAACCAAACTTATACTATTATTAGTGTATTGTATAATTTCTTTCTCTCTTCACATAAATGTGTGATACTTACAGTTTGAGCTCCAGCTGTGTACAGCTCATTGATCAGTCTGTGAGGCACAAAAATGACCCTGGATAGTCATCCATGCGATACAACAAATCCTGCTACACTGAGATTCATTCCCTTGGTCAACTACAAGTCAAGTTTTCTCCCAGTGTTCCAGGTGAGTTGGTATTAGGATCTCTTTGTTGGCACATTGAACTGGTCAATATAGGCAGAATTTTACTGGTATTAGTGGAAATTCATGAATTACCTGGTTTATTATTTAGCTTTCTTTTTTTTAAACCCTGGTCCATTACTTTTGACCCAGCATGTTCAATATTTACAGATTTTTTATTAATCTCCAAGCCAGAAAAATGTTTGTTTTCAAATTAATTATAGCTTTGAATGATTATATTCATCTTCCCTTTTAATGAACAAAATGCAAACGCATTGTATAGTAGAAATTATGTAATGAGACAATTAAGAACAGCAACTTCTCCAAAATCTTATATGTGGCTTGCTTTATGTTATATGGCAATAATATACAGTGGTAATGGCAAGAAATAATGTACTTATGTAGTTAGAATTTATAAGTAAAATAAAAAATGGAGAAATGTAAATGTATAAATACATTAGAAACATAATTTGACCAAAAAAGAAGCCATCAGATTCCAGTGGTTACATAAAAGAGACTGACACTGACAGCTTGGCAACAATCCTGTCCATCGTCCTGAATGACAGCCAGAAGCTGAGCTTGCATTTCATGACCTCATTAAGCTGATCTGTGTCAACATGGCTTCAAAAGAGGTAAAATACAATGTTGGGCTTTAAACAGCTGTACGTATCATATATACTGTACAGTTTAAAACTAAATTCAATTTGCTGTAATGCAGTGCAGAATAATTGACATTTAGCGTACTCGTGAGTAAATTAAATATAATTTCATCTTGTGACATTGGTTGTTTTTATCTCACTGTTGTCTTATGCACTATTTTTAATGTTTTCTCAGAATTCTAAACCTATATTATAAAAAATGAAATGGCAACTTGATTTACAGACCTCATTAAATTAGCCACAAATTCTTTATAGCTATTGTGTCCTTGAGGAATTAGTCCTTTGCTTGTTTTTATCCTGTTTTTCCAACGTAGCAATGCATCTAATAATGTCCTTTAACATCATGGGGGAAATAACTACCAGGTACCCTCCTATCCTCTCAGTTAAGCTTGCTGGTCCCCATTCAGTGAGAAACATAAACCCTGCTTGGGCTGAATAGAGGTCAATGGAGGGGGTTTGACTATGCCATTCATACACTATGAGCATATATAGAGAACTGAGTCGGAGGAACAGATCCAGACTCAACGACCTGCAGCCAGAGGATTGTTGATATCCATGTAATGATTGTTGCGGGAAAGATCTGCCACAGCAGCTTATTTCTGTATTCTGTGGTTTTGGTGAATGATCCTTTTGCCCACTTTCATCATGTCTGAACTGCCACTAACTTTATCTCAGTCAGGTTTCGAATAGATCCCAGGTGACAACATTTTTTCAGGCCATCACCTAAAATGTGTTTGAATATTTTTTCAAATTATATGTCTTAGCAGTTGATATCTGTCTCCCCACCCTTACTACCTGTTGAAAATAACAAAACATGCCCATGAAAAAGGGGATTTACTTTCAATAACATTGTCATTGGGGAAAATAAATGTGTCTGCAGTAAAGATTAATATTCTGCTGATCAGAAAGAGCCATCTAGTGGACAAAAATGGCAATCAGGTGTTCAGCCCACGTTTTTTCCTTTGGATGCTATTTGTACGAAAAGGCCAGACAAAATGAATTGCAGTCATTTACTTTTAATTTTCAATCACTGTTGTGTTTCTATTACAAGTGAGATATGTAAGCCAAGTAAGGTGTCCATTTAAGTCTATTCACCCATGTGGACTGCCTGCAGTCATGTCAAGTTGCCAGTAGAGGACCCTGACATCCTCGATCAGAGAATTGTGTTTTAAGTTAGCTTCTATGAACAGTATTCATGATTGTGGAATGTAAATATTTTTTTTCAGAAGCTTTTCTGACACTGTTTTATTTTGGTTGTCCATAACAGGTATTTAGACTCCTTCATAGTTCAATAGATGCACATTAAAGAATAATCTAAATGTCTTGTTTCTTCTTTTTGATGTAGCAGCAAAATTAAGAATCAGTGCAGACTAAAATTTTATAATTTTGATATTTTTTATTAAAAAATGATGTTGCTTGTACTTGACACTGCACAATCCAGTACCCTAAAGCAGGTATGATCAAGTCAAACCTTAAGTCATTCTTTTCACAACCATATGAGGTCAAAGTTTAATAAAATTAAACCCATTAAAAATTGCAATACTGAAGCAAAGTAAAACCAGTTTACAATTTTGTACCATGTGTAATACCGGAAGGTTGGCACAGTAAAAGAATCAATATATAGGAAATTAACATATGTACTATTTATCCCCTCACATACAGTATATACAATATACACATCTTGTTTGCATGTACAGTATATTCACACACATATATACAGACACTTAAGTGTAAATCATAATAATTATAGCTTTAAATCTAAAATGAATAACATGCTTCCCAGAAGCATTTAAGAGCTTGAATGTCCTAGACATTGTAGATTATAGCAACAGTAATATAATAACATTATCAAAGATAATAATTATTATAATATACAGGTTTAGAAACATCTAGGTAAATAAAATCCTAATCCTAACAATATTGGCAGGATGATTAATTTCCCAATCAGTAAATATGCTCAGCACCTATAAGATGTCCTCTTTTGTCATTGTGCAAGTATAGAGGAGCTCAAAATTATTTTCGAAGCATTACTTACTCTGGAAAAAAACTGAATAAACTGTGCTTTAGTTTCGGGGTCCTGTCTATGCTTAGTGTCTGCCTGTTAGCAATGACTCAAAGGCTCAATCTTGATCTCATGGCTGAGCAGACACAACTGGCAAAGAGTTTCAGATTTTGGTCTCTGGGCCATCTGTGATTAGCGGCTGAAAGGAGTTGCGGATCCGGGCAGCTTCTGCGGCACAAAGGTGTCCAAAGGCTTTGTTATACCAATCCGGAGTCCTTCCTCTGAAATCCAAACAGTATATTCAGTATACTATAGAGTACAAGCACATACAACAAGCTTCAAGTAAATATGTTTAAAATGCGACTAAAGTCATACATAAAAAAGGTATTGCTGTATTTTTGTGTGTAAAAAACAAAACAAAAACCTTTTTAAGCATTTGCTAAAAGAGTTCATGAGAAAATCTTGCAACAAAATTCATGTAGGGCTTACTTTAAGTCCACTCTGCAGATATGAGTTAGTCTGGACTTCCCGGAGCCGCAGGGCTCTAGCAGGTAGTTGGACTCCAGGACAATAGCTCGTGCCCCTCCAACAGGAGGACAATCCTCATGCTCTAAAGACACAGAAACCAGGGAGCAGGCACCTTTGGGCAAGTCTGTCCTCCATGACCTTGAACAAACAGAAAGAGATTGAGTATGTACCCTAAAAGAAAATAAATTATAGCCCCTTCAAACAACGGAAGATATGTCGTTTAGTGTTTTCTTTTTATCACCACTCACCTGAGAACTACAAAGTCCCTGCTGGGATGAGGGGGCATGCGATTGAGGACATACTGAAACACCTCTGTCTGCTTGTCCAGTGTCTCAGACACTTTCCACTGTAGCAGGTCCACATCCCACAGGTGGCGCTCTCGCAGCACCCGGTTCAGTACTACAGATGGCGGCGCTTCCACCTCTACAGACACTCTCCAACGTCTCAACGGGTTCCCATCTCCCACCTGGATGAGACAAATGTTAACTTATGAATGTGAAAGCCAGGTCCATGCTTGAGGTATTGTGTTTTATTTTCTGCATTATTGATTTGCTGTTGTAACCCTCATAATTTAGAGTTGATACGTGACATTGGGATTATTTTGATGAATATTATTATTTGAAACAATAACAACTTAACTCCACAATCAGAGGAAGAACACGAACCTTCTTATAGTAGAGCTCTGTGTTATCAGAGCTGCTGCATGACACCCAGTACTTGGACTTTTCCCGGGCCTCTTTGAGCAGGTTCTGAAGCCGCCCCTCCATATGTGTCTGGTATGTTCCATCATCATCCTCCAGCTGCTTGCACAGCTCGTCAATTGTCGGCGCATGCAAGTCAGCCTCCACATATGAATTACGCGACTGAGTAACCATCTCATGAGGGATCTATTGGGGGTATAAAAGCATGAGGTAAAACTCACAGCAGTATAAACAGAGGGAGGTCTGTGGTTGCATCATCTCAACTACAAAGTCTTGTACCTCGAATAGACGGTTGCACTCTATGATCATATGAGCAAGGCCCTGTGTTGCTGCTAAATTTTCATTCAGATCCTTCTGGTCTGGCCTGCCAGTGGAATACTTTTTCTGCATGGCCCTGGGGATTATGGAGAGAGAAAACTTATTAGGCCAGCAGAGTCCCCAGGTCAACATCCCCACGAAACACAGTATATAAACCCTTCCTCTGCTCTGCAGGAATCCCCTTTGATCCCTTTAGCAACAGTTTCAACGTGGTAAATTAGAGAGCTTTGCTTTGTTTGTACACAGCATGATCTCATAAAACACTGAGCTTTAAAAAGAAAGTCATGTCCTTTTAAAACTGGCCCAGAAAGACCGGAATCTACAGCACCACTGATGGCTAAGCAAACTCTTTAACCCATTTTATGTCTGTCTTTATGAAGTCATGGGTGAAGAATATAATGCAGGAGTTAACAGAATGCACACATGTCTTGCTCATTAGTATTTTGAGGCCCAGAATGGCAGGCGATGTGGCTGGCCCACAGTCACAGACACCAAGCTAATTGGAACACTACAAGACATTAGAAAAAATGTACCTTGGTGAAAGATTGTCTTTCTTGAGAATGTTGAGATGGAAGAGGGAGGGGGCCAGGCACACGGCAATGTTCATGGGTGTCATCTGGTTCTCTTCCACAGAAGTGACATCGCTGAGGAAACAAAGTAGCGTCTGCAGCACCTCTCGGTTTTCATCCGACATCAGCATGATGGCTGCCTGGACAGCTTGCAGCCTTTGGTCCTTTGGCACATCTGCACATATGAGAGAATTGATTTTTTATCATTTCTGCTTTACAGACATAGTGAAAAAAGAGAGAGAATGTTTCATGAACTTTCAAAGGTCTTTTACTTGATTTGAATTTGTATTTTTACACAGCCACATGCAGGTTAGTTCGGTTGCAACAGCACAAAAGTAAAAACAAAAACAAAAAAACAAGAGGGATAATAAAATTAAAACCTGACATGGTAAAAAAGACAAGCAAAGAGAGATTTATGTTCTTACATTGGTAGATATGGAGGAAAGTTTCCCCCAGCTTGCTAGTAAGCAGAGGCTCAGGTAAATCCCTGAAGAACTGCTTTACCATGTCGGCCACATCATAGGCAGACTGGTCCTCATAGTTCACATTGTCTGGAGAACTCTCATTCATCTGCCTAAGAGCTTGAATTCGAGACTTCACCCCTGATTTACGAAAGAGACCCACCTGGAAGCGAAACAGGATTGTTAATGCCACCGTGACAGCTGACCGTAACATGTGATCACATTGTACAGCAGTTCTGCTCGCTGTATTGTTATTATACCGCTATTGGATCTGTCTACAACCTGTGTCAGTCATTGTGCACTGAAACCTTGCACCACGTTATACACGTTAGATAAACCCAACCATTTGTTACATCACATGTGAAAATGCGAGTTGCATGTAACCTGAGAGCATGTGTTCTGTGACTGACCTGGTCAAGACACTGGCTCCTCAGGTAACGCAGGGCCTGCTGCAGGCCGAGGGGCAGGGGTTGTCCAGAACGCTGCACATGCACTATGAGAGGCACTCCGAACACATTCTTATCCTTATAGTCTGGTACCTTCATTCTCTTCATAAACTTTGGCACAGACCTAGGAGAGACATCAACACGACATTTTTGAGAACTTGCTCTACGTGCTAAACCAGAGAGTATGCTATAATAATACATATTAAAATATATAGTATATAGACGTTTACTGAACATGAAAAAGTATTAACAGTTTGTAAGACAAGAGGAAATCTGGTTAGGGTAATTCATTAAGGCATAATCATACTATATTGGACAAACACAGAAATTAACAGCACTAAAATATTAATTTACAGGTTATCATTCAAAGAAGTTTAGCAAAATGTGCTTTCACTGATAAAAAAAAGATTCAACGAATGATGAATCAAACCTTTGGTAGGTTTAATGAGACTTACCAAGTCCAGCCATGCTTGTTGGACATGGAGTACTTCTCCATGATTGCAGTAAGACGCAGCAGAGAAAACTTCTGCAACAAACTCAGCTGGCCTGCTGATTGGTTGGTAATCTGCAGGGATGCCACTGAGTGACTTAGGCGATTGGATATCTGAAAACTGGGCCACCGTAACCTAATGCCATTAAAAAACAAAAAAAAACACAGCAAAGGAAAAGAAGAGAATTTCTCTTTTTGTTCGTAGAATAACTAAACGTGCTTGATTTCAAAGGTTTCAGTACTTTCAATACATATCATTAGTCTTACCGATTAGGTCGTGTGAGTGAAGCACCTACTCCCGAGTCCCTCCTTTCCCTGAGCCTTGTAGATTCTGTCTCAGCAAGTGATACCCTGTCACGGTCCCCATCACTAGGTGTGGTCTGGCTCTCTGTGACTGAATTTCCTTCAAAGTCCAATGTGATCTGACTAGAGGACTGGAGCCCTACTTTATCTTCCCTCTCGCCATCCACCTGCGCCAGCCCTTCTCCTCCAGGCAACACATTCTTAGACCAGTGGTCCACTATCTGCTGTAGACCATTGACATGCAACAAGATATCGTCCAGGTGAGGAAACAGATCCTCTTTCTCCAGGTCTATCAGGTCTCCAGTGCTGGCGTACAGATGTGAGCCGGGAACATTGTCGTACACACTGATGCGGCTACCTCTGGAGCAGCACTGGGTGACAGGCCTGGATTCCTTTCTGAATGAAATTAGTTGGGAGTCGAGGTGCATGCTGCCAGTGTGCCAGTTAATAGAGGCCCCATTGGTTGGGGACAGGCTTTCTATGGACAGTGCTTTAGGGAAGGTTCCTGGTTTGTGGTCTTTAGGAATGTGGACCACCAGGTCTTCATAGGAGCAGAATTCGTTCCTGCGGTTTTGTTCTGTGACTTTATTCACTTGGGTACCTGAGAAGATGTCTATGTCCTCCAAATACATGCCACTGCGCTTATAGTCAGCCCGATGAGGCTTACGCTCTTTCAAGCTGGGTGTGCTGACAGCACTGCCACTAGAATGGCTGCTACCCTCACTACTGCAATGGGACGGAAGAACTTTGTTGGGCAGTGGTTCTGAAGCCCCACCATCTCCATTTATAATCTCAACACAATGCAGCGTCTTCAGTGCCTGGGTCTCCTGCGGTAGCACTGGAGAACTGATGACTAATGTCTTACGACCCCTTCCTAGAGTTCCTCGGGAGCGCAGTGTCTCCATGCGCTTCAGGAAGTCTTTGGCACGGATGCGGCTTGTCTTCCCATGGTTGTCAGGTAGTGAGCCGTAGCGAGCAATTTCTTTGGGGATGTGAGGCATTGTGAGAGAAGTAGAGTCTGGCATTGCTGCAGAATCCGAACAGGTGCGGTTGGAGCAGTCAGAATCCTCTGTGCTGAGGCCCCTATGACCACTGCCCCCGCTGCTCTCACTGTGCAATGAAGAGACCTCTGGCTCACTGAGGTCCGTTAGAACACTCTCACTGCTGGTGGTGGCTCTCAGAGGCACGCCGTCCCTGGGGGGCTGACCCTCTCTGTGGTTTCCCAGCAGACAGTCAATGTCCTGTAGCCTGGACCAACGCCGGCTGCTCCACTCAAAGGTCCATTTGTCACTGATAGCAAATAGGTCTTCTTCATCAGAGTCTTCACTCTGGGGAAAGAAAGATTATATAACATTGGTTATTTTGGCCTACATGATTTAATTAGGTATTTAATCCTCATTGTAGTAATTAATGTTTCTATTTAGGTTGCTCAAAAACTCAATTTTAATGATAATAAACAAAATTAAATTAAAAAAAAAAAAAAAATCCTGCATGCACATACAGTATTTATTAACATGCACAGTCTGGAAATACAATAACTGAGATTGGCACAAAAATAACCTAAACAGCCTTTGGATATATTCTAACTTTGCCTACTCCACAAAAAATTTGAACAATTTTCCTCTTTGTGTTGTGAAAAGAAAAATGTTCACAACATCAGCGGGCTTTCGAGGTAAGGCATATATAGCGTCACACCTCATCTATGCCACAAAGAACAGTTAAATAGGAAACGCAGGACATGGGCTTAAGGATGTGTCTGTTCACAATTAATAACATTATACAATCAGCCAACAGTGATATAACACCAGACAAACAATTCCTTTGACTTGAATACTTTTCCATAAATAGACGAAGACGGAAAAAGTCATTAATGTCAGCCAGAAGACTACATTCCAGTGTGGGCACAGATAAAAAGTAATAATACTCAATAGGAATGAATACAACAATGGTATGATCTCAAATATAACAGAATGTAAGCTAAACAGATGAGGCCGGATTGTATTTGTGTTGGGGCAGGAGGGACATGCATAACATAAGAAAAAATCTGTGTAAGAAAATACCATTTCTTATGATGACTTTGATGTTTGTGTTCTATTTCTTAAAAATTTCAAATGAAAACTGCAATACTCGTGTCAAGCAATGAAGCTTTTCAGGGGGTAAAATACACAAGGCAACCTTAAGAGGAACATACAAAGTGTTTTATTTCAAAATAGTCTATGCACATAGAAAAAGCATGACACCCGCTTACTCCTAAACTTTTGGCTGGGCAAATATTGCTTTTACCTGTACAGATAAAAAAAATTTAAATTTTAAGTACCATTTGTTTCTAAAATAAATATAGTGCATTGTCACAGTTGTTGCAGTATTCATACAATAATGCAGCTCATAGGTCAAAAACTGCAGAAGCATCATTTTGATGATAAAGATCGTAATCTAGTGTCAACACTTACTTTCTTCTTCGGAAGGTTCACGTCAAGTTTCATAGAGGCACACTTGTTCAAGGTGTTGAGTCGCCTGAAATTAAAATGGCCCGTGGATGAAAACTGTTCAGAACTAACAACAGAAAACACCAGAATAGTCTCTTGAAGAGCACTCCCGAGATAAATCCCATTCTGTTTGCTATTTAAGTGTTAACCTGATCAGCTTTTGTTCTGGATGAACAACCAGACCCAGAGGGGAAACTCAGTTTCCACACAACCATTAACCTAAACCTAATGAACGGCAGTAATTGTCCGTTGCTCTGTTCTCTTTCTCTCAGGGTTGGATCTAAGTGATTGTGGCTTGAAGGTTGGTGTCTGGTAGTTTGAAGAAAGGTGAATTTAAGGTCAGCAAGTGGATTAGCCACGTGTTCTAATCACAGCCTGGTTCATTCAATATAGTCGCTGATGCCATTTTGTTCTTGGCACATTCATTTTGTACACATGACTTTGAGAGATGGCTTCAGTTGTGTCTAACAATCCTTACATGAACATGCATCTTTCTGTTCTCAGTTCTTTCAAAGACACATGAAAACTTTGTTTTTAAAATACCCAGTTTTACAAAACTCCCTCAGAGAAGCAATTTTTAAACATTTGTAGTAGCCAGTAAAGTCTAAGCCTTGGAACATGTGCTTAGTGAATAGAGGTTCTGTAGTTGTGCAAACTGGGAGATAACAATACGTCAGGGGAAAAGATGACGGCATGACAAAAGACACTGAAGCTCACTGTGCCTTGGCTTTAGACAAAAAAGACACTCATTTGTGGGAAGATAATCACAAGCTTTAACAGCTCCAGATATTGCTAACAGTCTTTTTTACAGATTGGAAGTATTGTTCTGTGACAGTAAATGGCCTCAGATGGAGGATAAAGCTTTCCTCTAGAGCTGTAGATGATAGGGGTTGGCCAAACAAGAAGTTCCCATGATTATTACTGTAGATAGTAGGACCAAACTGAAGAGAGGATTTCTAAGCTCGGGGGCCTTTATTCCACAGGCCTAAAGAGCTTTGAATGTGGTTGCTAAAACAGAGGGCTGCCGAGGCAGGGATCAGAGAGAGCACTCACATACATCCAATATCTTTCAGTTTCGCTTTTATCAAGCACACGCACAGTATGCAGGGTGGTGTTTATTTTTGTGCACAAGACTGCGGCGGCGTAACTGACAACAAAGCCATCGTTATGTTACCATAGAGATGCTGGGAAGTCATGGACAAGATCACGTTGGAGGTGGAACTGTTTCCAATTGTCCTCTATTTATCCCGGGGCTAGTTTGGAATTTAGATGAGTTGCTTTAGGGTTGTTTAGAGTCACAGTATATTGAGCTGTGCGAGGCACCCCTCATGCTAGTCCTGCTCGCCTCTCGGGATGGTTGCAATAGTTACTGTGGCAACTGAAGTGCTGTTTTCAACTCGGCTTGAAAGAGTACGTGAGTCGTCTTGGCCTATAAGGGAGTGATGTGGAACCACCAGTTGGTTGGCTTAGTGTACTTTCATACTCTTTATACTCTCTGGCAAATTAGGAAAAAATCACACACATCCAATATTTTTTAAGCAGTTATGTCAGAGTGCAGTTCAAAACCTGGAGAAGAGGAAGATTCCTGCCAATGTTCTTGCAATTAAAGCATTTATTAAATCAGTATGTCAGTGGTACATTCAGTCCCGACAGATGAAGGTCTGATGAAAGGGGACTGATTTACTGATTTAACAAATTTACTAAATATAACAACAATGTGTCGAAATATTCTTTTCTTCACAAGCTTCTAAATACCCAAAAATAAAAAGATAAAAAATTACATAATGTGCTTTTAACATCATAAGATGTGAGATGTGATTTCCTTTAAAGTTCATACCGGGATTCTCACACAGATCTACTTCTTCGGGGCAAGAAAAATATTTGTGCCATTGACTCAGTGACTCGTGGATGAGCCACCGCGTGTCAATTAAATGTCTGGTTACCTGCAAAGAGGTTCCACGAGATCTTTATCCAGAAAGTCATGATCTCTTTTCACAGGAGTAATGTCGATGGGGAATTGGGAATCTGTGGAAAAAAGCGCAACAACAGCATTAGAGAAAGATCTGGAAACCACATTCTTTCCAGAAGTACACTGGAGGCTGGGAGACCATCAAATTTGTTTTGTATGCGATGCTAACGAGAATAGACAGAATTTGCCCAAATAACAGCGCTCAGGCTTGTGTAGGCATTACATCTTACTCTCGGTATGGGCCTCCTCTTACATAACTTAAGAGACCGAGTCCAGACCCTCTGAATCTAACATTCCACCGCATTCATGTGAAGTCATTAACTTTTTATGAAAAGCAGAAGCCGCAGTGAGCGCTCAGTCCTCAACAAGGCTCAGCCTGTTCTTTAAGGGGGACAGACATTCAGACATTTCTAATACACCCCCCAGCATCAGGAGTCAAGCTCATGTTAACTTCTTTGCACTCCAAAAGCCATTATCGGTGCACATTGCTGGAGCTCTGTTAGAACTATCTGCAAACTGTCAGAAAACAAATATATTGCACCAAAGCACATCAAAAGTCTGGCCTCGACACAGAGATCTGAGGGAGTAGAGCTACTTTAAGCTCTGATAAAACCCATTTCTTCCCATGACTTCAGTCCTAAAGCACAGAAGACATGTTTATGTAGTAACCGTAGCTTGGAAAAGATTAGACTTTAAAAGCAGCTGATGTTCCGCTTGTTTTGTGGTGTCTGGGTGACTGGAGTCCTGGCTCTGAGGCTTCCTGGGTAAAGTTGTGTAAATGTGGCTCACTATGTGACCAATGAATATATGGTTTTGTGCGGTGTTAGGGACTAGGGTGACGGACCAGACAAAACTGTGTACCATTATTCACTCATCATCTTGACAAACCTGCAGTCAGGCTATAACAGTGTTTTGTTTCGAAAGAGACTTTTAGAAAATCTGAAATAAAAATGCCAATTTGGTTTATTACAGAGCCCTTTTATTGGTGTGCTACTTCATTAGTCACTGTCTTTTAACCAAACAATATTTCCCTCCTTTGTGATGAATTTGTGTGGGAGTTTACTGAGTGCTTTTATTACCTTCAAAGAGCTGAGCATACTGGGGAAATCCTGCCGCCCTCAGCCAGTCGCACGCCTCTTTTGCTTCAATTTCTGAAAACACAAGAAGTTGTGCACTTTAAGAACAGAGATCAGACGTGAAGCTCAACTACATTAAGTCATGGTCATTTTGACAAAAACCACTGTAGCATCAACCACAGCAGCGGAAAGCCTCTGGGCCTGGGATCCTACAGACACAACAGACTTGGCAGTAAATAGACCTGTGTGATTCTGACACTGAGACCACCCTGTCTGATTATTCTGAGATAGCCTTGATGTTATGATGAACTTTCTGGTCGGTCTGTCTGGCTGGAGGTATCCCAGCTCATTCACATGAAGCAACATGGGACCTTATATAACCATCTGTTGTCTTTTTACTTTAAAAGGCAGCGTATATTATATAACAACAAACTGAAGACTTTTGAAAAAAAAGGTAAATTACGTAAACCACTATACACTGCATAGAGCCCGAGACACTGTGTATGTATAATGTATAAACCACATGTTTAAAGAGATGTAATGTATTTTAAGACACCAACAAATTTAAAAGAATGATACAAAACTATAGATCAGTTTAGAAAAATAACTTCTCCATGACTCCTTAATAAAACAAAGAGCAAGCAAACACACAGTGACTTTCTGATAAAGAACTGACCCCAGCAGCCAGCATCACAAAGTGGTCCCGCTGACCTACAGAGTGAGGCATCTGCCGGCTTCAGAGCCGCTGATGACAAGCAGAGGAAGCAGGCCGTTGGCACCTTTCCATTAATGCTAACAGAGTTGGGTGTCGTTTACTGCGTCAGCCAGAGATGACTCACCGGCGCTACAGTGAACAGTGTGCTTTACATTCAGAGAGAAAATATATAATTAAATTTAATAAATACCTAAATGCAAAAAAAAAACCCCAAACAAACAGAAAACGGAATAAGAAAGAGCCACATAAACACAAAATTCTCACAGCAGCAATGTCTCCATTTACTCTCTTTATAAATTCTGTCTCTGTCTTTCCCTCCCTTTACAATCATCAACAATTAGTTGAATAGAATATTAATCTACAAAACTATTAGTATGTTATTAATCTTTTCAGTAGTTTTTAAAGAACAAATGCCGGAAAAATGACTGGTTCCAGCTTCTATTCTGGTTCCAAATGTGAATATTTGCTGGGTTTTTTAGTCTTCTTCAATAATAAACTTAATATCTTTGGGTTTTGGACTGCTGGTTGGAAAAAACAAACAATTTTAAAGTGTCAACTTGGTCTCTAGGAAACCGTGGTGGAGATTGTTTTTTTTATTATTCTTTTCTGATATTTTATTGACTAAACAATGAATTGATTCATTAAGAGAATAAGTGATAAAACAATTCATGATGAATATAAGTGTCAGTTGCAGCCCTAAACAAAAGAATCTTAAGGTAAAATACACAAGAAATAATTTCCTTAACTTTTTATCCAAAGCGAGTCAATCTACTGCTACATTATTGAGAATTACAAATCACAGAGCCTAAGCGGTAAATGACATAAATGATTTTACGTAAAAAATATACAGTAAAACACAGACTTGAAAATAGTCTTACCAGTTCTAGTGCTTCCTTAGAAGCTGCCAAGTATTTTCATGCACACATATATATCTTGTCCAAGAAAAGTTACACACAAGCTGCACCCACGGGTAACAAACAGCTCTCCCATCACACATCTGAGGTCTCGGTTCCACTCGCTCTCTGTGCCTGTCACATCCACGGCCGAAACGTGAGCCATGGTCATTCATTACACAATACTGCATAATTACAGAGACTGTAGCCTCGCAGTGAGGACGCTGCTATCACCTGTTTTTCAAAACGGTTGATCCAGGACCCACCTACATGTCCGTGTCACTGAGAAATCAATGAAAAGTGACTTTGGTTTTCAGACTGACCATCAACTGAATAAATATTAACAGTTCCCTGTGTCCTTGGATTACAAGTCTACTGTTTACCCCCTTAACCAGCGGTTAAGTCAACATGTGTCCACTGCCGTGAGGCCTCTCTGGTCTGTTCCCACCTGTATCACCAGGAGCTAAAGGCTTTCTCTTCAGCTGGGCTTCCCTCCCGGGTGGATAATATCAGGCCTGTGTTATTCAACTGCGGCACATAGTGAGAGCACTGCCAGGTCCTCTTGTGTCCCACAGCCGCAGGTTGGACCACTGGGAGCCAGTAACATGAGCTGGGAATTCCTCTCTGTTTGGCATTCTGTAACACGATACCGAGACATTCTGTCCTCTCATCCTCTCTTTAAGGAAATCTCTTGTGGATAAAAGCTTGGGCGGGCATCGTGCCAGAGAATGAAAACTTGTATTGCGAAAGCCACAGCTTTAAAACTGTTTAAAGTATAAAGTTACTGTTTCACAAAGGGATGAAACCCAGTTTGGCTGTGACACAATGGCCCAGAATGTCAAAAGCTGTGCGCGACTTAAGTGTCTGTGGCAAGGGCGACTCCTTCCTTTACGGTTCACTGTATGCAAAGTTTACTATCGAGAACGCTGATTACACAATTCATTGCTGAGATATGACATGTAACAATGTGCTGCAGGAAAAGATATTGCACACTTGGATGGTCCTCGGGCTGAGCAGACACAAGCCCTGCCAAAATTCTGACAGTTTTAAAGGCTCGTTCACATTCCACTCTTTCACAAAATATTTACAGACAACTGCATGGCTAAAAACGTCTGAGGACTTAATCATATGCTTTGTTTTGTCCTGAGGTGCCTCTGTTTGACAGCAAATCTTCGCGACTAACAGTAATCTCGTTCCGTTCGTATTCTTTTGGGAAAAAAACAAAACAAAAAGCAGATTCATTCATTCAGGCTTATTGTGAATGAAAACAATCCGTCATCATCGCTGAAGCACAGGCCTTAATAGGTCTACTCTCCATAATCCTTCAATCAGCTAACGCCATAGTTTTTTTCCATTATCAAATTATTGTGTACTTACGGGATATTTTCATCATATAGTCAGAGTATTTCATATATCCATCAAGACTTAAGAGTGTCTCTTAACATGTCAGAGCATCTTCATTCCCACGCTGAGCCACATTCCTGCTCTCTCTCTCCGAACGCAGCTTGCAGTTTGAACTCAGACCCACAGCTCCCTCTTTCTCCTTTCTCTTTCCATCTACCCCCAACCACCATGTGCCGGTCCCAACACTAAATCTCTCCTTCAACCCACCCCTTTCTGTGGCCGGCTCCCTAACGTTTACCCCCTCTCCCCCTCCCCCCTTCAGCTCCTTGTGCCCTAACCTCATACCCTGCTCTGCCCACGACAACGTGTTTTATACCACACTCAGCACATTTTTGGCAAAGATCTAGGCTGCAGTCAAACCGTGAGCATTTCCTCTTAATTCTAAGACTCTCTCGTATTTCAAGACCATATTTTTTAAATGTGAAGAATTTACTGCTATTCTTTGATATATTTAGTTGTTGCCAGACATTTTGGCCAGATGACATGATGTCAGTTTTTTGTCATATTTAAAAAATTAATCTGAGAAGATGTGGGAAATGTTTCATTTAAACAAACAAAAGTGAAACGTGGTTTTGCCAAGTCTAGATGTTGTTCCAGTAGGTCAACGAAACGGAAAAACGTAGGTAACTGAAGTCGGGGAAAACCATGACATAAACTGTCAGCAATCAGCAGCAGTGAATCATGCTGAGGCACTCGGCTCACAAGACTCCGCACTACCATCATCAGAATGATATATTCTGCTTCACCTCTGTCTCAGCCTCTTTGTCAGAGGTAATATCAGTGAATGAGAGGAATTGTGTGATCTGTGTCATCTGAGACGCTGGCAGTGTTGCTGTGTCTATTGACAGAACATCTGAAAAGATTTCCTTAAATATAGTGAATAAAAGAAACGTGGTTGCAAAGAAATAGTGACTCATTTCAAATAGCCAAATATAATTGTAAATATAAAGCCTACAAGTGATTTATTTCTTATTTAAATCACATCTAAAAAAAACCCACAAATATTTCTTGGCAACAGGTTTCACCATCTATCCAAGCTTACAATGCAAATTGTTAAGAAGAAAAAGGAAGGAAAAAATATAAGAAGACACAAAAAAAAAAAAAAAAAAGTAAATTTTAAAAAGCATATAAGCAGACACACTCTCATAAATAACCTCATAAACCAAGACGATACAGTGAGTGTGATAGCCAAGTAAATACATACGGGTGAGACAGTAATTTACAGTGTCTGCTTCCCTTATCTGTCAAGGTGGATACAGTAGTGACTGAAATCAATCTGTCTAAGAAGAGATCCATTTTCATCTGCAAACTTGCTGTCGTGTTTTCCCAATTCTACCTCCTTATTAGCAATTTCCAGGGAATTTTCAAAACCACTTTTACATTATATTATACAAGTTGAGATCACAAAAAATTATGCTACAATAGGAAAATCTATTAGTTTAAGTGTGTGGATAAAATGACCTGCACTTCAATTTTCTGGGGTTTGCCGTGGCTCTGTGATTACGTCAGGACATCATATCCGTCCATAATGCCTATAGAGTGAGTGGAATTCCAGATGTAGCCCAGCTCCACTGCGCCCGCCTCACTTTGTGACGTCTCTGCCATTTCCTCTCGTAAAACACTACCTTTCTGACCTACTGGTGCCAGGACTAGGTATAAAGCTGCAAGCACAGACAGAATGACGTAGGCAAGCCACTTCATCCGTCTTCACAAATCATTTAACATTAAATACCCGCAGTGCAGATCAGAGCTTTAAAAGCAGCCTAAAACAAACTGCTTAAATTTATAAGTACTAACTGTGTAGACCCTTACAATTGTGTCCGTCTATTCCTCCCCCACACCGCACCGCTGCAGAGACAACAGAATGAATCAGCCAGACAACCCGGCTAAATATATCAGTCCAAAAACAAACAGACTAACTGAGAACTGAGACTGTCTTTATCAAAAACACCTGGAAAGAGAGTGAGACGGTAATATGGGGGGGTGGGGTGGGGGGGTAGTGGGCTGGCTGGCGGAGAGGTGTTGTCACACTGGGAGGAATGGAGGAGAGGCTAATTGCATACAGACACCCACTCACAGTGAGCAGTCAGCCTTACAGTAAAAGTAAGATGAGAAAGACAGCCAGGGGAAACACACTGCCCCCTCTTGTAGTCTGCCCAAAACCCACAACATCTGATGTCTCATGTCCAAATTAGGCTAACATTTCCTTCGGTCTCACAGTTTGAAACTGTGCATAAACAAGCAAACAAAAGCACAAATAACAATGATTGATAGCCAAGAGACGGACGTGATGACCGCGAAGCGACACGATTGCAGATACAGGAGACACGGGAGATCTGTTCCCTATTGGTAAGAGTTCGTGTCCTCTTAGGGAAATGCTGAGAGTGCACAGGCGAGATTAACACTGCAGTGCCCCTTGTAATTTGCCTGATGTTGTGGGAATAAAGTCGTCCTGTTTTCAGGACTCTGTTTTAAATTAACAAAGCTCTACATGTCACTCAAACTCCGACATCCTCAGCACAATATGCCACAATCTTCAGCAGAACAGTAGGCGCTACTCCCTATTATCTCAACCCGTCGTCAGTTCACAGCATTCTCATAAGCCGGCAAGGTGTTGAGACAAAGGACAGTAGTCACATCTAAATCTTTCCTCAAAGGTGAGTAACAACGCAGTACCTTTGTGGATGTGACTTTATTCTCGATGCAGTGAATGGCACATGAGCTGGCTGGCTCCGCGGGCCAAGTAATTACAGAGAACCTGCATTGAATCACCCGCAGACTTCCAGCCCCCGCATCTGATCCTGTGGGGCCTACAGGGGACCTGTCGTTATCCCTCAGTCGACAAGGGATGCGGGTTTAAAAATGACCGGTGCTGGGCTGCGTTGCCAGGGCACCAAAGCAAAATTTCCTCAAATAAAAAATGAGCCAGCAAGTCCAGGCCTGCCTCTGCCCCGTGGTCCACAGTGACCTGTGGAGAGATCCTTTCAGTGGACCACAGGTCTCCAGTGACTAGTGGATATACAAAACAGAGCTCAATGCCTCCTGGAGGACGGGGGCTTGAGGACAAACACAGTGCCAGCCCAGGAAATGCCACTGCCACGGAGACATTAGCATTCTTAGCCTGCGTAGGTCAGGGTTTCACAGACATCCACAACTAATTTAAGATCTGCTTTATGCGTTACAGACCATCCTTTTAAATATGGTATATATAATGTTCTTCAATTGTTTTTCTTTTCCGTTAAAAGGCATATCACAGACATACTGTTTTAAGTGTGAACATAGGCTGGTTTGAGGATCTTAGTATTTTTTAGTGAAAGACTGAGGTCCACCTTTCATTCCACAGCAAATACACACACTCACAGCAAGAGCTTATTGATTCTGAGAGTAAATAACATAACTATGTGAGCTAGGGAGCTGCTGTTGTTGCTGGGTCAAAAGTCATCTGGGCTGTGTTTTTCTCTCGAGGTCCTGTATTGAATTTAAACAAGAGCATCACAGCTGTGGTAACACTCTCCTTCACCTCTGAAGGACACCCAGAGAGAAGGTTCTTTCATCTTCAGGGGTAACAGCCCATCAACTCTCTCTCTCTCTCTCTCTCTCTCTCTCTAAAAACTGGAACTATACAGATTACTTGCAGACCTGCAATGCACAGTGAGAAAATTAAAATACCGAAACGTCCATTCACATACCCTCATGCCTGTGAAGTGTTGGTTACCAGTAACAAAAGCCAAAGCTGAATCATTTGGAGTTATACTGTTAAGACCATGTGGAGTCAGCATGATGTTGTAAACATTTTTAAACTATGGAAAACCACTTCAAGTTGTTTCACCAGACAACAACCTGGGAGAGAACTGGGAAAGATTTTCTGAGGGTCGCCGTCTCATCCTACCACAAATAACCCGTTCGGGGAAAGATTTACAAATTATCCCCGACCCAAACTGCAAAGTGATAGCCCACTGGATCTAGCTGGGTGTCACAGCCAGAAGCTAAATAATGTGGTATGATGTTTGGGCTGCGAGGCCTCTGAACAAGCCAAGGCTTCAAAGTTCAAGCCGTTTGCTATGCAGTCTTTTCATCCAACTCGTTACAGTGTCTCACATTCACTCAGTTTTGAGAAAATGCTCTGACGACCGCATGTTGATTCCCCGAGGTTGCTTAGCACACAGCAAAAACCGAGGGAAGTGTCGAGTTTACTCCATCTATACAGACAGGTGTTCTCCTGCCTCCCCTTTGGTCACACTACGGGACACTTTGGCACATGACTTGCAGCAGACACTTGAAAAGAGGTGTCCTTTGCCAGAGCAGAGGCCTCTGACCCCAGTTCTCTAGGAAGGAGGAGACATCTCAGCGAATTCCAGAGCCCCGAGTACCTCTGCTTCACTGCCACCAGCTCTGAGCAGAGCAGAAATCAGTCGGCGGAGCTTTCCGTGACATACATACTGCAACGGCTTCCGAGGCACAATGCATGATGCTAAACACTTTCAGACACTGGACTGCAGCCATGTTCCCACGCATGCTGAAGTGTTTTGACAAGTATCTTGGAGGCTTTTATTAAGGATTTGCTTTCTTTGGTGATAAAAACATCAACTTTGGCTTTTGGAGATTTCCTCCTTCATTTCATCCAGGCATACCTCCCCAAAAACCATGGACTATTTCTAAACACCAGTGTTGATCTTTGCAGAGTAATCATTGCGCTAGTTGTTCAGTTGACGTTATTCACGCTATCCACGGATAAATAAATAACACAGACCGGGATGAATAGTGCAGGCTGGACAGCGATAACACAAATCAGGGTTTTGCTACCTGTGATCCTATTCAGCAGTTTTCTTCCTTTCAGAAATGGTGATTTTTATCCAAATCTTATCTCTTGTTGTTTTTGGTCCTCACACCAAACTATTCTTTATTAAAGTGAGCCCCTTTGAAGGCAATAATAGCATGACAAAAGCATATAAACAGTAACATAGCCTGATGTACGAGATCACGAGAAGTATTGTACCAGTGGGCACCCGGGTTGCCCTCGGTCCAGATGTAAGGCCTGGACACAGAGTCCAGAAGGGGAGAATTTTACTCCGGGCCAGCTCAGTTTTCTGTCCACTAACATCCCTTTGGAATTGTCTGCTCCCCTCTGTCTCTTCCTCCTCCCCCTTGCTTCTTGCTTTCCGTCTTCCTCCCTGTCTCTCAGCCAGACCGATCTGGGATTTTTTTTCAGATGTCTTTTCAACTCCCTCCCTCCTTGTCCCTTATGCCAGCTCCCTTACAGCTGGCTTCTACAGTGTCCCATGCGGTCATGTAGTAGTTTGACTGTATCCCTCTTTATTCCTACAAACATGTGCCACAAGTTCCCTCTAAGTGTTTTTTTGTGTGTGTGTCCTGTTTTGAAGTCCATACATGTCTTGTTTTATGTGAAGCCTTGTATGCTGCATGTCTTGCCATGTCATGCTGTTTTTCCACTCATAATGTACAGTTGTGGGGCAGCAATTCTTCCTTCCCTGTGACAGCCTATATAAACACTGTAATTCAGTTTTCCAAGACGGGGGGGGGGGGTAACTGTGACTTACTGACAAAGCCAGCTGAACAAAAGTCTTGACTCAAACATGGATAAAGATTGACCCAAAAGTTACCAAGACATGTTCTCTAGGTCCTGGCAACCACACAGATCAAACATCCCATGACGAAAGCCCTTTTAAGTTCAGCAGAAGCTAATAAGTACAAAAATAGTGTAAACTAACAAATGATGTTTAACGTGTGACCATGGCTCTGTAAAGTACAGGATACGGGCAAAAGAGGAGAAGAAAAATAACCAGAAGAAACTCCTCTGAGGTCGAATCCTGCAGAGCTCCACTCGGTCCACCTCCCTCTCATTTGGATTGGATCCCAGAGGGGACTACGTGGGGTTCCCTCCTTCTCTGGGAATGGTCTCAGGGAGTCAGAGGGTAGAGAGGGGGCCAATGTCAGAACAAGGGCCCCTACCGTGAGAAAGCCCTCTCAGGACCTCCACAATAAAAGCGCGGAGCCATCCCTAGGGCCGCTGGTCCTAATTAACAACATCAAAGTGAAATGCCACAAGACTGCCTCAGGATCCTCGCAGGACTCATGCAACTGACGTGTGAGCGGCGGCAGAGATAATGATACTGTCAGCGTGTATTGCCGTGTATGATGAGGTGCGGTGGAGCTTATCGAGAATGCTACCCATAGACAGAGTTAAGTGTTTGTTCTGCTTTATCAGAGCATTCACCGAGTCTGTCCATCACACACACACACAGAGCACTAATAGAAAATACAGGGCCATTTGTCATGCCATGTGACAGGCAGTGTTCAGACAGCCACCCCCTTGGCTGAAAGGCCTATAAAGCAAAGCAACAGTGGTCTGCATGCATGCTGCCTTTGTGCCTCTGTCAGTTTTTCCAGCTAATGACATGTGCCGTACACTTTTGCCACAGGAGGGCAGCCAAGCGCCGAACTGCTGGTTTACATGCAGATGATTAATACACGCTGTTCCATACAGCATATTAGAATAACAATTTCATGAGTGCGACATGCTTCCAAGTGAAGCCTGAAGTAGCAGTTGACTAATCAACAGAAATAAAAGTGGAGCATGTCATACACAGTTATATTGACTGTTTTGTATACAAAAACTTTTATACAAAACATATTTTATTTCCTTATGAGAAGTTGTGGATGTCTGGAACCTTTTTGCAAAACATAAATCCATGACACGTAAATGTAAATTAAGAATTTTATTATCTCTACATGCTTCTTTAATCCAAGAAAGATTTGCAGGGGCTTCTAAATGCAGGTCAGATCCCCAAGTCTACTCTCAAAATGATCTTTCTTATAACTAAGAATTGACTATTGGTACATTAAATATGTTTTGAACCTCTTTGCTTTATGTAGGTTAATAAGGCTTTTTTTCACTGAATTAGCACTTTCTTATCTGTGGAATGTAAAAGACCTGAGAACAGGAGAAGTTAATTTGTGACTTTCCGTTCCTGTTACAGTGCAGCTGAGGCATTTCTGAAATCTGCACTTGGTAAATGATTAGCCCTGCACATGTGGCAGCTGTCAGCTACTCTGACTCTAAACTGCACTGATTCACACACACACAGGAGAAAGTTTTTCAGGAAGGATATCAGCTCAGCCTGCCACCTACAGGCAAATAGTGTGAACCAACATAAGAACTTCATAAATGTGACCTTTACTGGAGGTTGGCTGGAGCGAGTCAGTTTGTTCCCGGCCGTTACAGGATTTTCAAATCAGTTACTCGCTCTTTATCAGCAGGGCGGGAAATCGCCAACGGCTACCAAACAACTGTTGGTATATTTTGGCTTCGGAGACAGTGGCTGGTGAATATTGGGATGTAGAGTAGGAACCCTTCAGAGCTGTAGACAAATCGGATCTGTTCACAGCTGATCTGAGATCTAGTTATCTGTGGGCATTTTTTGTCTTTGCCTGCTAAGCAAAGCAGGAGATATGGGAGATACGAAAAAATATCACTATAACTAAAACAAATTCTTACAATATCTGTATCTCTCGATAGAGTATCTGTTTATGTTTATATAGAGAAAGTAGGATCTGTAATTGATAGATCGTATAAATTATACAGACTTCTGTGTCAGCCTATCCCACATACGTGTTGGAGAGCTCACCAGTCTATTACAGGACCCACACATACACATTCACACACATATGGCAATTATACAGGGGGAAACACACACACATCCGCATGTCCCAAATCAATAATACATTCTACATCTCCACAGTATGCACAACATAGCAATTATCGATTGTTGTCGAAATTAGTATACAGGAAAAAAATCAGCATACTTTTCTATTTTACGCATGGCCAATTAAACAAAAATTATTTTTTTAAATATACTAATGCGTACTTTTCCCCCCTTTTTTTTGTCTCACCATCACCCAGAGTTTATCTGAATTTTTTCCAGCCGTGAGCAGCTTCCTTTGTGCACTGCACTGTGGGACAGCGGGGTGCACGGACAGCATCATCGAGAACTGAGCGTGTTTAGTGTGCCTACTGTCTGGTTTTACTCCATTTTGACACTTATTCGCTTTCCCAGTGTAAACACATTAGAATTAGTATAAAGTATGGATTTAGGACACAGCAATGCTATGACTGAACCATAACACAGCCATCAGTCTCCGATGTGGTATTAATTTCTTATTCTTTTATATACATTTAGCATCGGTTCAACAGATCATTCATCATGTCACTTAAGCAAGAAACGAGAGTACAAGCCATAGATTTAATTATTTGATGTGCGTGGGCTGTAGTGGTGGATGTAGACGACCAGCTAATCACATTGTCAAAATTGCTTTTGTCTCCCTGTCAGTAATATTTACTCCCCTCTGAAGGTAGCAAACAAAATCTGCATAACAATCACCTCTACAGTAGAGAGGTTCATGAATAAAAGAGGTTCTGGGATCACATTAACTAAGTAAACAATGCGTAGGGCTACATCATCACTTATCATCAAACCCCCATCTGAATGAAGGAGCAATTATATTTGTTTCACACTCAGACGATCTAACGTGCCACATGTTGTAGCAGACCATTAATGAATAATTCAGTGCTTTGGAGAGAGGAGTCTTGAGAGGGAGAGGGCAGAGTCTAACTAGGTTCCTTAACACCGAAGAGCCTTTTTAACCGCTACAACCTAAGAAGACAGAACAACGCAAACTGCTTTTCAGAGCTGGTTTCTAACAGTTATCCACGTAGGAGGAGGGAGGGTAGAACTTGTCCTCTTAACAAGCTGAAGTGTTACTGTCATTTAAAATCTACAAGTGCATTAAGTGTTACAAACATTATCCGGCTCAGAAACCTTTTGCTTCTCCCTCTCTCTGTTGATAATTAAAACTTTGTCATTAAACTTCTCTAATATCCTGATATAAAGCACGTGATGTTTATAAGACAGAAATGATCAGTTAGATATAACTGACTAGAACTAAAAACATATGTAATAATGAGCATACAGTGATGTGGGCAAGAACTGTGCATGTACAGTACAAACCCTGATGTGTGCCAGCAGAAGAACAAATGTGGCTGACAGTATGTCAACCTGAAAGACACAAGCCTTTCAGCCATGACGGCCAAATAAAAGACACGCTTTGTAACCCCAGAACACAAGAGAGATTCACTGACAAGCACCCAGCTGTCACGCAATAACTTGTGTCATTTGACAAGAAACGCACAACGTCCTCGACCATGGCAGAAGGCCCTTATGACCTTTCCAGGCCAGGAACGGAGCCCACTGACTGCACCAAGGTCAATAAGGCACGAGGGGGGGCATGAAGGGGTCACACTGGACAGAGCTTCTTGTCTGACACACAACAGCCCCTCAGTGGGGAAAAGAACCAAACGGCCACAGTCAGCAAGCAAGCTTTTAGTCACAGTGTAGCTTTCAGCTGCTCAAGGTTTCCACCAAAGCCCAGATGAAGTTCCCGGGACTTTTCCATGGCTGAACAGGATCACTTTCACGACCTAAAAATGGCCTGTGAGTAGTCTGGTTTTCACTACAATCCAGCTTGGCGTACAGTACAAGAAAAACAGCCGCAAACCATCATCCAATGCAATAAATATGTGAGTTCTAAACTATATATGGGCATAATGTTGTGAAATGATTCATTCATATTTTGACAATTGCTGACCTCCCCACGGAATCAGTCCAATTCCCCGCATGAAACACTCCACAATATATCTCAACATTTCCTGATTAATTCCATATCCAGTAGCAAAACACGGTAAAGCAAACAATGTCCCCTGTGAGACCTCAATAATAGAAATATATTATTATATATATTAGTTATAACGACCTTATGCACAAGCATGAACCACACAGATCAAGCATAAAAAATATGTGACAGTTTTGCAATAAAATTGCTAAAAAAAAATAGTGATTTGTTGATTTGGGTCATCAAATCTAGAATTTAAGATGAGATTTCTCTTCTCTATGATGGCATGATTAGCTCAATGACTCATAAATGACGGCTTGTGTACAACCGGTGTAACAGGTGTAAACTAAAGGTATAATGGACACATGCGACAATGCTGAATACAGCATTGTCGCATGTCTTTGTCTGATGCAAGAGTAGCAACAACAGATGCAGAAATCCTGAGAACCTGGACTCCAGATGGGCTGGACAGGGAGGAAGCGAGGCGGCCAGAGTAAATGGACTGCACTTCTATAGCCTCTAGTCCTGTCAACCACTCAAAGCGCTTTACACTACCTTCTACATTCACCCATTCACATAGCACTCTTTTCTATCCATACTGCGCTTTACACACACACACACACACACACACACACAAACACACCGATGATACATCAGGGGCAATGTGGGGTTCAGTATCTTTGACATGCGGACTGGAAGAGCCCGGAATCGGATCACCTGCCTTCCAATTAGTGGACAACCTGCTGTACCTCCTGAGCCACAGCCGCCCGTAGAAAACTGTAGAAACACAGCAGCCCTTCCAGAGTGAAGAAGTCTGGAGTGCTCCTCCAAAATCTGAGGAACATTTTTCAGGAAAGGACACACATTCCTGCAAAATAAAACACAGGCCCTTTCTCATGCTTAGCAATCCAATAGCCTGAAAAACGTCTGTTTCTCTCCATCTTATTTCCCACAGCTGTGCATTTAAATCCATCAACTCGGATGAGATATGCTGGACAGAATTGTTGGATAATAGTACCCGGACTTCAGTCAGTCCTGGTACTTTGTCAGTAGCTAAGGACCCACACACACATAGCTCTGGTGGCTTCGAAATGCCATCAAATCGGAAACATGACTAAGACCCCGCAGGCTTCCCCGGAATTTGGGGTGAAACAATACATGACTAACTCTACCCATCACCATGGCCCCCATTCACTTTCAACCTGCTATGTCAACAGGGCCAGCCAGCTGGAATGCAATAGCCACTGCAACGCATGGAGGTCGGTCCTGCAGCTCTGCACACTCTGCAGGCAGCCGCTTGAAATACGGCGTTCGCCATTACCTCTTGCATTTCAAACAGGCATGAATCGCACAAGGTGAGACGTGAGGTTTGAAAGAAACAAGATCCATAAAGGGCTAAACACTGCTCTCCTGGGGAAAGTGAAGAAAAACTGCCACACTGCAAGAAAAAGTGCTCAAGTAGAGCATTTAAGGCGAGACAGATTAAAAAACTTTTTCACCTAATTAAAAATTAGGTGAAAATTTTGCATAATGACGGTACTTAAGACAGCAGATGTGAAATAGATGTGAAACACGTTAAGTGTTTTTCTTTTTTTTTACTTTTTATGTTCTTATAAACATTTACCTGGGAGATAACTGTATTATCCACCATGTGTAAGGGACATTACTGAAGGTTGCATTCACTTTCTTAAAACAAACCGCTTAATTTTATGTGGGATTAATCCACTGGAAAGTTAACAATTACTGTGTTTTACAGCCACTGTTTCTTGTTTAACACATCCACACATTGTCTGAATGCAACGCACCTCAGCACATACAGTTTTTTTTTTTACATTTAAAACAATTAGATGTTGTGTTTTTTAATAAATGTATTTAGCTGAAAGAGTTGACTTTTTTTTTTTTTTTTTACAGAAGATGATGATCATAATTGTATATATTCAGTAAAATGTTAACAAGACCGATTCATGATATTGACGAGAAATCAAAAGCCCAATGTCAACGTCAGAAAATGCCAAGCTGTGCAATGAAAACTGTCAAATGAATCAAAGTTAATATTCACCCAGACTGCAGTGAAATCAAAGCATATTATATTTAAAAGTATATAAAAAGTCACACCTGACATAAACATGCAAGTACCAGTGGTTTAAAAGAATCTAACAACCCACTTCAAACATGTACATAGTTTCTGTCCTTGTCAAAGATGAGCTAAATTGTTGGTTTGCTGTCAAACCAGACATCTGTAATCTGACGGCACATGCCAGCTTGCTTGACTGCACACGCCTGCAAACATCAGATCATGAAGATTTCCCCCTGAAAACAAGGGTATGCACACACATTTTCAGGACATCTTCACACATCAATCCACCACTAAACCCTGTGTGTCCTTCACATCGTCACAATCACAAAAACACGGCTGGTGAGTTTCCTCACTCCTCTGTGGTGACACGGGAAATTTTGTCCACACAAGAGCCTGCATTAACCGACTCACGCTCTGGTTCGTGTGACGGAGAATAGAGCTACGCTGCGCGCTGCCATCAGATAGCTAAAGTTTCCTGCTGATGACTTTTCTGTGAAAAGCTGACATGCTGCCACGCTTTGATCCAGCATCAGGGTTCTCACACCTACAGGAGGGAGCAGGCTTAGTTGCGCTTTGTCCTCTGCTATTGTTTTGCATGCCCTGCCCCCTCCCAGGTAAATGAAAAAAGACAAGCGGTTACAGACCTTGGAGAAAACTGAATGAATCGTCAGGCCCTGTTGTGGTTAACTCTCCCGGCCACATACAGCAGTCCACAAATGAGCTGAAGGCTTGTAGCTTGTAAGACTGGCAGGCGACACATTCACTGATATATCTTCTTTATACTGTGGGCTTATCTGTTCTTACATAACTGATCCTACAGCTTTTCACCTCAGTGTTCGTTGTAGTCAGTTAATACTAATTATTTACCACCCCTGCGCCCTTGACTACTTATTGGCCGGAGGTCAAGTTTGGCTTTGTCTGCAGTGACACACACACACACACACACAAGCACCCTATGCCGCCATTATATTTGTCTTCCAAAGATTATTTCTATTGAGTTATGCCTTTATCTGGAAACAAAAGAACAAGGAAAAAAAGCCAGAGATACAAACTGGCATTTGATGAAGGTAATCAGCTGATCCCAAACAAACAGAACAAGGCCCTAAGTCACTTGCCACTGGGTCATCCTGCATTTGTTTTCATAATCATCTGGGTTTGTCATGTCTTATTCAATACATGTTTTGACTACAAGCGCACTTAGCCATTACTCCTAGCATTCCTAGAAGTATGACAAAGAAGGACGAATTTAAACAGAATACCTAATAGTTGGCTCTTAAGCCAAAGCTAAAAAAAAAACAAAAAACTAAAAAAAAAGCCCATCGCTTCTAGCCGAACACCTCTCCTACCTCCAGCAATCTTCTTAAGTAGTTGCTGCCTGGCAATGATCCTGCCCAGCCTGTACCCTGAGCGTCTGCGGTGATGGTCCATTCTCAGGTAGATATCCTGAGTCTCTGGGGTCATACTCCCCAGACACTCGCTGCCCGTGGACTCTGGGAGCTCCCGAAACATAACTGAAACACCGTGTCCCAAACAAGCCGCTGACCACTGGCTGATACTCACTAACCCACACACTCTCCCCCAAACAGAAAACTTCACATACAGGCGTAAAAATCCTAAAGTGAGCTGAGAGGGACGGCAGAGGAGAGCCTAGGGGGAGGAGTGCCAACACTTCAGTCTGCTTCACGGGGTCACGTGACCACAGGGAGGCCAATTGCAAGGCAGAAGTGGGAGTACTGCCCACCTTGCAGAGCTGAATCCACTGTCTGTGTGAACGCTTGTCTACTTCACCCTGCTCTGGAGGGAAATATAAATACCATCGGAATGCCTATGAACTGAGTAAGGAGAGCAGGAATGGAAGAAAGAGGGGCATGGGAGGGCTTAGAAAAATAGTGGCTTTTGGAGCCGCCCTGCGCTAGAACAACTCTTCTGCTGTTGCTGGTCACACAGGTGCCAAATTTACTGGGCCAGAGCGAGCCCGTGCCGTTTTAGAGAAAACTACAGAGGAGAGAGAAAGAGAGGGAGAAGTTGTTTTCTTGGTTTGAGAATGCAAATTTCGGCTCCCCCGCCCCCGCCACACAACCTCTATATCCAACTGCAGGAAGGCCGCTCAGCAGGTCTCCTCGAACTGTCAGCTCCTCAGGGGAGGAAGAAATTTTAGCTGGAATACATCTAGTGACCTAGATCCCCTTTACTCCACACAGACAGAAAGATCAGGCAGCTGCATGTCATCTGTTCAGCTCTGGTGGCTGTTTAGTGACAGGAATCAAAGCTTCTGCTGACACTGTGTCCCTGCTGCCTGAATACGTACAAAAAAAAAATATTTAGTATTTACCAGCTACTAATGTTCATAGGATATAGTTTTTGCAGTAGGTATACAAGAGAAGAACAGGAAGTGTTATTGGATATGTGGCAGCAGACTTCAGTCAAACTGAGACTTTACATCAAGTTGTAACTAACTTAATAAGATGTAATAATTACTGGATATTGATTTTTATAGTAAACTGTTTTTTTTCAGTTAGAAGAAGCCAGAGTGCTGAACCAACAGGAAGTGATATAACATGTTTGCTTATTGATATTACTCAAACTGTGGCTTTGGATAAAGTTTTAGCCGGAAGAGTTAAAAAAGAAAAAGATTTTTAAAAATTGAGTCCAGGCCAAAATGGATGTCAACTGCAGACTATACACATTTTAAAACAATTTCAAAACATTGAACTGCAACCAATGTATGAAAACCAATGCTTCTTTTTTTGGTTTCTATCTTTCCGGAGGTGTTTCATCACCATCCACCTCTTGGGAGGAACATTTCTGATGAAAAATAAAAGTCGTGCTCCTCTGTTGTAAAATTCCTCTTGCATCAGCCGGTTTACAACATGGAGCAACAATCTCCTCACACCTGAAGAAAAGTCAACACGCACACAAGCAGACCCACCCAGTGCCAGTCGGGGGGGGGGGGGCCCTGCCACTCTCCTCGTGACCGTCTGTGGCCTCGGCATACAGGCTTGCCTGTGTACTGTAAGCATGGCGCCATACATGTGCATGGAACACATATGGGCAAGTGACCAAGTCAAACACAGCCCCTGTTTGTTCCTCTACCTCGCTGGCAAAATCCCCCCCGGCCTAAGCTCACAAAGACCACAATTCAGCAGCACACCTCAGGGACCGCTGCACATGTCATAAACCTCTCCTGGGTTTAATGGCCCTCCCCACACCCTCAGGTGGAGCTATTTTAATACGCGATTGTTGCTTTTTTAAGGTACGAGGCAATGGTATGACACTTTTCAGATGATTTAACTGGGCGGTGACTAATTTTTTACGCACACAAACACCTGTGTTCATTCATAGTGTAAAGGGATCGCTTAAGGTGTCACATTCAAAAATGAGAGGCACCTTGTTGGCTATGGTTTGATCTCCCTGAACCCATTTCTGTGTTTTATTCTTCCCCTACTTGTCTAGACGAATGCACCACCTATACCATTATGGAATCAATCACCCGCTGCGATGAAACCTGATAATGAACGGAGATTAACGGTGTTTTTGTCTCTGTCGTCGCTCAAATACCTCAGCGGGTATTGTGAAACGGCTACGAGGTCTCCAGTATGTCCTTGTGTTTAACTTTGTAATGCATGCCATGAAGAAATGGCTGTGGTGTGTCCTTAGTGGGAGTGTTGGGTGTCAGGCGCAGTGACTCCAGTCCTTATCAAAACTTGTTCTAACACGCCTCTGTCTGGGTTTCAGAGCTCAACTACTATACAGCATGGCAACAGGAATCCAGACTCACATTAAACGCACACACACACACACACACACACACACACAGGCACCGAGGCACTGCAAGAAGCCGGCCGGCTTGACAGAGTGAATTCTATCGTTCATCACAATATAGGCGGTAAATGTTATTGTGTGAAGACATATTAAGCAAAGGCATTTAATGCGCGTCCGTCCGTCATTCATTATCTGCCCCGGCACTCAGCTCCACCCAGGTGTGATTGCCACAAGGGATACTTACATTCTGAATCACGGAGTCGACGCTCACTGCCCACAGATGATGAGTAGAGAGGCAGCCGAGCGGGGATCAGACACTGCTCTGATGTGGTTTGATTCACCAGCAGACACATGTGATCTGCGCTTGGCAGTTCTGGCTCTGGTGTGGCTATGTTTCCTGTGGGTAAGAGGCTTAAGAATAGACCCAGTGTGACTGAAGATTTCCACCTCATGAGCCACCAAATGTCTGAATTCTGAGCTCAGGTCTGGGAGTACACTGCACTTTAATAGCGCAAGACCAGTTGAGCTGCTATTCGGGTAACTTGAAGCAGTCGGGAGGCCCTTTTTAACGGCCTAGTATCATGGTATTATTTAATGTAGTAGTAGGTGCTCAACTCCCACTACAACCGTGAATCAGAGTCAACTCTTTTTTTTTCATAATTATTCACCTTAATCTCACCTTTAGAAATAAGCACTCCCAAACAGCTGCATGAAGCTGTGTGTGTGTGTGTGTGTGGGGGGGGGGGGGTTTCCCAAATAGAGCTGTGTTCCAAGATATCCAAGCTTCTCACTCATATATCATTAAGTTATTTTCAATAGATCTGTCCTTAAGAAGTAGAGTAGGTCTAGTAATAATTAAGGGAAAAAAATCACAGTCAGAGGTGTGTTTGTGCCGTGTTAGCTGACATAAATCACCAACAGTAAGCTGTCTGAACACTAATTAACTTGGTTAGGTGCCTCAGACATTAGGGGATGAATGGATTTCACATTATTTTCAATCTAACAGAACGGCAGTTGTCATTATTTACAGTTACGTGAGGGAAGGTTCTGATGGCTTATGATAAGAATACCAAAAACACAACCTGCCATGCTATATGAAACACAATAATTGGCTACTTGCTCATTAACAAATGTTTTTTTTTTCTCATTATTTCTTCTTTTGTGTCATAAAATTTGAGCAGTGCCTTTTCACCATCGAAGTATTCAAAGGCCTGCGTTGGTCCTGGTACAGATGCATGTACACATTTCCCCCGAGGAGTCATAGAGCAGCTTCTGAGACAGGCAGGTTTTCAGAATCATACTCAAGCATTACATGTCAGAGATGGACAAATACAGGCTATGGGAATTTAACAAAGAACGTCTCTCAGACCACCACCCCGCAGCTTGTACATAACCAGATACTGCAACAACTGTAAGAGCCATAATGGATGCACCGTGCTACGGCGAAACTCACAAAATCTCAGTAAATATGTTATCAAAAGCCGCACCGTGAACTAACCTTGATCCCTGACTTCTCCATCCTAAGTTCCCCTATTATTCTTTTTCCCACTTGGCCAAAATCTTTAATCAGTCTTCTTTAACGGGTATAATTCCAGCTTCATGAAAAAGCGTCATCATTTTACACGGGAGTGGAAATGTCACTGATCTAAATCAAAAAACGTAGAATGCACGGTTCACTTTCAAGTGCACGCTCCCGTAGGAATTCACGAGAATTCACTTCAGCCACAACACAACAGACACAGCTACAGTTTCAGTGGTTGATGATACCGTCTCCACACTGGATAATAAACATCTCTGTGCTGCTCTCTTTATTGACTTCTCAAAAAAAAAAAATCTGCTAATGTTAATCATAGAATCTTAACAAAGTACAAGTTTTGGTCTTGAATTGTGCTGCCCTGAACTTCTTTCCTGTTCGCATTATTCTTCAATGTCCATTTTCACACAATCTTTTATGACTGGGGATCCCCCTCAGACCAGGCTCTAACCCCTGCCGTTGATGCCTTCCTGTTGACATTTCTTGATAAGACCCAGTACATGGTGCTCTCCACCTCCACCATTGTTACCGACTCTCCTCCCGTTTTGTGCAAACTGGTGAGTGTTTTGTTTTTTGTTTTTTTTTAAAAAGATGAATGTTGAATAAAAACCCATTTACCAGTCTGTTAAACCAATCAAATCAGGCGGTGAATATTCAAAGCTTGGAGATTGAATATTTCTGATGTAAAGCCCAACTTTCAGCCGAAAGATGGAATAATATTTCTAGAATAATGTTGCGCAATATCCTGAAATGTCATTTATCTGCGAGAATTGAGCAACTCCCTCAAATCAAAGTCAAACCCTTACAGTGTAAGCAGATTCCATGCATGTCTCCCTGTAATTAAAAAACGCTTTTTTAGATATATTTATCTACATAGACTATGACAGCCCACATTTATCAGCATTTGGCTCCTGCTTTACAGTTAACCTGCATGTAAAACCTATTAATCACACAAGGGCAGATGAAGCTAATGCTTTTTTTTTTTTTTTTTTTTTTTTTTAAATATTTGCTTACTGCAGAGTGACCTTCAGTGCAGCAGCTGGGGCACAGGTGCAGTATTAATTCACAGGTCGGAAACTGAACAATGCATCATAGGTTCTATACTTTTGTCTTTCAGTCTGCCAGGTCGGAGTCGGCCGCTTGGCCTACAAATACATTTTATGCAAGTTTCACTGAAAACTGACTGTCTGAGAGAGCTGCCATCCATAAGTGTTTGGCTATAAGTGGGTCACCTCCTGCTATTTTGACATACATGGATCTCCTTGATGTCTTGCCAAATCCATCTCAGATGAGCAAGAAAAAGTGGCCCTCAGGGTTCTTCTACACTTGACCTAAATTTCACATAAATCTGGGGTTCCTTCTCTCTGATTTCCTGTAAATACCCGCACAACACACCCGCTACGCATTCCCGGTCAACAGGATCTACACAAACACAGAGGCACAAAGACCCCTGCAAAAATATAAATTTGTAGCACACCTGGCAGCCGAGACCAAAGAGAGCTTCCTTGCAAAAAAAAAACAAACAGTAAAACAACATTCAGTTCACTTTCCGTCCATCTGTCAAGTCAGTCATCTGTAGCAGCCTGGTCTATATGTGTGCCTTCATTGTTCGGTGTGTAAATAAGCAGCTCTAGGCCCCAGGACTGCAGAGACCGCCAGATGCACGCCACACATCAACGGGATACATACTGCATATGGAAGAGAATGCAAGATTGATGTGTCAAATATCCAGATAACGCGGGAGTCAGCTGCTGCACCAGTGACGCGCCTCGGCAGGCCGCGCAGCTGAGGCGAGCACGTATCAGAACCTCACGCACAAAACACGCAGCCCCGTGTGAAAGCTGACCGGCAGCTTCGAGCCATGTTTCAACAGAGAGAACACACCGGTAGGACGAGATATGCGCTGACATATCACATTAAACATCTGGTCTCGATTTGTGTGACTTCAGCGCTCAAACTTCTCCCTGAAGAAGACAGGGTTGTGTGCTTCACGGGGCTTTTCCACATGGGGAGCCACTGTGGACAATTCCCTGCACCTAGTGGTACACTTAGGTTACTGCACAAATGAGTGCTTCCCACTCTCAACAGTCGAGACCTTTGACAGGGTAATTGCACCAGGCGGGAACCTCAAAATCTTCAGTGTTTCTCTGAGATTTATCCCAGAAAAGCCTCTAAGTCAAAGTAAACTTTTTTTTCCAACAATGTACAATATGTCACTTGTATTCTTTGTCTTTTTTTCTTTGAAGTTCAGTGTGTATGAACAATACAGGCACTTTTTAAGTGGATAAAGCAAATATGAACGGACCGTTTCAGTGGAGTCGCATTGCTGGGAAAAACTGCTTGTCCTGGTTTTTACTGGCAGCCAGGTATTCATACACGCACACTGAGCTGTGGGAGATAAACGTGGATCCGTCTTTCATGTTTATATCTGAAACCTTGAAATGGTTTGTTCTATTGCAAAGAGAGTGTATGAGAAAGAGCTGCAACCTTGTCACACTAAGAAATTAAAAATGAATCAGAGTTGTCTGCCCACCAGACAAAAAGACAGACAGATAGATAGATAGATAGATAGACAGGCAGATAGATAGACACATGGATGGACAGATAGATAGATAGATAGATTGATGAAAATTATTTTATGTTAATTTAAGGTGAGCCTTTACACCACAGATCAAATGGAAAATGAGGAAATTCTGTCCATTCTCTCCTCATCTGTCATGAGTGGGAGCTACTTTCCATCTCGCAGCGCATAAATGGCCCATCAGCGCCACTCTGCGGTGTGAGCAGGTCCACGGTCGTTTTTTGACGGATAAGGTCGGCGGTCGAACCGAACACTGCACAACAGCGCCGAGGATTTCCTACACGTGTGCCAAAGATCCCCACAAGCTGACCGGGTTGTTCAGACACCGTTAAGATCGGTGGGATCTCAGTTCAGCGGGCCCGCGCTCGGCAGCGCACACCTGGGCTGACACTTTCAAAGTGTCACCCCTCGGCTTCTGAAGTGCACGTCTAAACATCTTACATTTTAGGATGACTCTGTTTTTACACCGGGGGCTACTTTGCCGACCGAACTTAAAAAAATAATCCGCCAATAGCAGGGCCAATTCCTTTTTTTTTTCTTTAAGAGCACCCTTGTTGCACCGCTGTCATGACACGTAATGCACACCGTGAATTGTGTCATTGCCATCACTGAGGTAAGGAGATTAAAAGGACTCTGCAGTAATAAGATGGGCTGACCTAAGTTTTTGCTGTGGCGGTCGACCCCCCCCCCCCATCTTCCAGCGGGCTAGGGTCTGCCTGTAGCGGGCTACTGACCTGCCACTCTCCGCTCCCTGACATTCTTCCAGAGTAAATCCCAGGCTTTGGATGTGGAGCTGCGCAGCTGGTCGCTGAACGACCGCCGGAGCGTCAGCTTCGCGGAGTTTCTCTTAGATGTCATCGCAAACTCCCCTCGCGGACATAATAACCAGATCCTCGGCGTCCCCCACAAGCCCGTGATGCTCGAGTCTGCGACCGAAAAAGAGAAAAAAACCAAAAACAAAAAACAAAAAACAAAAAAAATCACCTCTCCTGTTCGAGGTTTGAAGTTTTCTCTGCTACAGCAGCAAACCTGACTTTGTCGCCCGGTCCTCGAACCAAGGTGTCAACATTTTGATGGGTGAAAAAATAAAGATATATTCCCCTCGATTAGCAGAAGAAAGACAACGAAATGGGAAAAGGTAACAAAAGTGCCAGTACAACACCAAGACAGACTCTCACACTTCACACCAGATGTGTGTGTGTGTACGTGCGTCTGTGTGTGTGTTTGAATGGATCCACGCACCGCGAGTGCTACCCAGCGTGATGCTTTCACGTGCAGCGGGAAAAATGGCACTTTCCACCGGAGCACGTATGATCCAACCCCCCCCCCCAAAAAAATACTTGTGACTTAGCAAAAAAATATCTGTTAATGATATGTGTATAGGCTAATGCATTTCAGCCTTACATACATCTCAGAAGCTCAACATTTCACGATTATTACTTTGAAACCACATGTTAATGTAGTAGCCCTTGAAAAAGAACATATTTCCACAATGTTCTTCCAACTAAAACATTGTTTGTATAAACGATGTCCGTGAGACTACAGATGCAAAGAAGTGAAAGACGAAAGTTCATTTAGACTACGAGAGAAAACATGTAACGATGTTGTGATGCAGGACAAAACAATGCCCGGATGCTGTGTCCAAGGTCAATTTCCCCTTCAGTCTGCTGCCGGAGCACAATGTGAGCCCATCTCCGTGTGGCACATGATTGCTAGGATTGAACACCCACCAGAAAGAGTTTTCCGATCCACGCTCATTTCGAGCTCTACGCAGAGCACCTGAAGGCACCACAAACGGCAAACCCATTCAATGCTCCGCCACCGCCACTGCACGAGCAGTGTAGCTCTCAAATGACACAATTCAATTCACATTCTCCAGCCCAGTTTCACACTTCACTATCATCCCCAAAACTATGAGACATAAAAGAAAAAAATACAGGAGAACATTACAGTAATGTTCAGTTATAGGGAATTGCGAGTCTCTGGTGATCAAATTGATATAATACATCTATAATTTCCTTCACATTGCAGGAGTGTTGTAAAAGTTTTTTCTCAGGTACTCATTTTTAACTGCAGCAGGTTCTGGTATTTTTGTGGATGCTTTCAAAACATATGATCCTGGTCGACCCATTTAACAACTACCGTTAGGGATTTTGGCCTAAATTCCACATCAGCACGCTGTCGTCTATTGTTTTAAAACTTAATGAGAGTTCAGCGGGTTCTCCCCCGGCTAGGCGAGACCCAGGCAAACCCCTTCGGCAGAAAACGGGTTCAGATGGGTTCAGTTTCAGCGCCATTTACTTTTGTCGTCACAATATCTTTGTTGTCACAATATCGGAGCATGACCTAAGAGCAGTGATATCATATCAGCTGTATTACTTTCGTGGTCATCAGCTGGGATTAGTGTTATAGCAGGTTTAATATCCTTATAAACACACGGTCTTAACACAGAGTGGCTGGCTGGAGATTGGCAGATTCCTAAATGAACAAACCTCCGCTGACCCCAGTTTGCCCTCGCCGCGTGAAGCCGAGCTAACATTACTTCGTTTCAATAAGGAGAGAGACCCCATTTGCCGCTGAGAGCGCGGGTGATTTACACATTATCACGAGGTCACACAGTGAGATATCCGAGCGCCGAGGGGGCGTGCAGCTGAGGGGAGAATATTAATGAAGGGCTCGGTTTTCCATTTGCTCGGTCTTGAACTGGAATCATGTGCAGTCAGGAAACCGCTGCTTGTAAGAGACCCGGGGAACTGTTCTGATCTCACTGTATCTGACATGAAAACACACACATCAAAGGCTGAACCTTCCTACGAAGCAAAACATCAAAACTTTCTGCTCATTCCCAGTGAAGGAACTGAGTAGCTCTCAGAGTGCGACAGCTTCTCACCTACATTTGGATCTAACTGAACTTGTCTCCGTTATTTTAAGGTTTTACAAGTCACAGGAATGAAAGATATGTGGGAAAATATAGATGCTTTTTTGGGTTCAGCGTGGGTCACAAGTGATCAGCATGTTACTATTTTCAGCCCTGCTTGTTCTGACCTCGGGCTAAAATGCAGCTTGGAGGACAGAAAATAGCCACACACACACACACACACACACACACCCACACACCCACACACACTTGGCTAGAGAACCTGTTTCATTCGATCCTGTGAATTTTCAGGAATGGTCAGGGTTAAGCCGAGTCAAGCACCTTGTTTTCTGCTGGTCACGTGGACTAGGAAGCCCACGGAGAAAAACGATTAATAATACAATGATTCTGTGAATTAAACCCGAAACAGCCAATACATCCCTTGTTCATCCAAGATAGTTAGGGACAAAATTAAGACTTTAACTTACAAAAATGACACAGATTCAAAGACGTTTCAAAGAACCTTGAAAACATCATCTACCCATGATCTTTGGGTGACGTGAGTTGAAAACAGGACAGTGAATGAGTGTACTAGATGTCAAAGTTGTAAACAAGGTATCAGTCTCCAGGCTAAGTGACTGACAAGGCTGGAATGGACAGACAGACAAAACGGTCGCTGTCATCTCTCGAGAGTAAAAGTGATGGAGGAAGTGGGGCAACAAGGGTCCGACCTCTCTCGACATGATTCCCCGAAGAGGTAAACACGGCCCAACGCTGTGCCCTTCCTCTCTTACTCTAAAAAGAAACCACTCACACAATGAAGATGAGCATTATCGCGGCAAGGATCGTTGCGGCTAGACGATGAGTTAGCCTCTGGAGAGGTCCTTGGCATTGGTAGTAATAGCAGACGCAAGGAGAGGAAACATCAATCAGCTTGAGAATGTTTTCCCTTCACTGACTCACCCACTTGTTTGTTTTGGCCAGGCAGGTTTTAGAAAGCCTTCGTTTTTCCCATTTTCCCTGAAAAAGTGGCAAATTTTCAGGGCTAGCCCCCCCTTCATGAACCCAGATAAACACACAAATTTATTTGTGCACTAAATTCCAGAGTTTGTGTCTATGTGTGCTGCCTGTGTCCGGGTCTGGTGACTGATGTGGAATGCTGCCCCATAGCAGCAGTGGGAAAATCCCAGATGTGAGGAAACTGATTTCTCCTCTGCGATTGGGTCATGTTGTTGGCCAAGAGGTCTTACACCAGCCCCCCCTGAATAGTCTGGGAGATTGCTCTTCCCAGCCTAATGGAAACAAGGCTCGGGGAGCGGGGAGAGGGGAGATCTCCCCTCCACCTCCATCCCGGCCCCTGAGGGCTCGTCCCAGGCATGTGCTATAAATTTCCTGACCATATATTCCCAAGTCGAGTTCATTTTTCCAGAGCAGCCACACATGTGGCGTATATCTGGGTTTAGATTATAGGGTTGGGGAAGGAGGGGCTGACTTTGGTCCCAATCCATTAAAGTGGCCACTAATTCTATTTTCTTAGAGGACTGGCCGTTATAACGTCATGGTTTGCTCCGATAGCGGAGGTAGTTCTTTATAGTATCATTAATTCCCAAGGCGATAATTAATTATGTCAAATCTGTTTTCAAACTGGAGAAGACAGATAAAAAAAAAAAAAACTGCTGCTTTTCACATGACTTATCCATTATATTTATCCAAATCTTTCCGCTACAGCAGTTTGTTACATAACCTGACGTTTTTTATTAAACTATAACACGAAGTGGTGCAAAAAACAGCAAAATTCAAAGGTTTGTTTCAATATCATGAAACTTCTCTAAAACTGAGAGCTTCCAGGGGGTCAACGTTCGTATAAAGAGGCTTGAGGAATGTAAAACTGGCATGACAAGCGTATGTGGCTATTGTTTCATTGAATGACAAAGCATGTAATGCTGTCAGGTCTGAATCTGTTAAGGCTGCGTTGCCCACAAAAATGCATGGGAAAGCATTTACACCACTGTCCAGCACCTGGTTTCTATTAGAGCAGCGAGGATTTAATCACAGAGGTACATTTCTCTCTCAATCACTCTCACTCCCTTTGTTTCTCTCGTTTTCTCACAAAGGTGGCAGATGTAAAATAAGCTCATGTTTTATTGATTTTAAGTCAACCTCGGGCTGGTTTTCAGTCTCTTTTTCATCAGGGACTGATTTCCATCATTTTCCCAGTAATGTGAAATGCGCATTAGGGGAGTCTTGCTCCAAGACACCTTCGCAGCAATCAATAAAAACAGCGGGCAAGATAGCCCATCGCAAATGAAATCTTATGATACAGTATACACTAGCATGACATTAGCCTCCATGAAACTAATTCAAACAGGAAGTTGATGTTTATATTTCAAGATGAGCCTTGTCCCAGGACAGACACTGCAGCTGAGACTCTGACAAAGACCAAAGGAGAAAATGACAGCTGCTTTAAATTAAACCTACAGTAGGGCTTGTGGTTTCCCTTCCTATGAAAAATGCCTTACATATAGAGTCCTGTATGAAATCATTACAGTCTTGACTCCAAAGGTCTCGAGCTGCCGCACATGATTCTCAAAAAACTTAAAAGTCACACAAAACATTTCCATTTTCGAGAAACCAAACTATAGCTGGTAACATCTGTGTGAGCACTAAGCATTCTCAGACTATTTGTTTAGAAAGCTGTGTTATGTTAGCATCACAGAGGAAAACGGTTTTTGAACTACAAGGAAAAAATTGATACTTGATGAGAAAGAGAAGCGTAATTGTACTTTCATCACCGCCACCACCATCATCTCTCTCTCTCAAAATATCAACAAAATTTATTATCAGTTGTATTAATGATGCATGTGTGGACTCACTGTAATCACTCTGTCCACCGCCAACAATTCTGCTCAACTCATCAGCCGTGATAAGCCGGGAGTACAGTGCAGGTATTGTTTTCAAACTGAGACACAAACAAGTCCTGCTGAGCCCTTAACTTTTAAGGCCGGTGAGCCAGAGAGCAGAGAGGATGCAGGAAGTCTGCTCTGCCTCTGCCTGCTATTGCTCTTTGATTACTGAGCCACATTGTTTAATCAGGTCTGAAACCACAAGAAAGCCGCATTGCTACACTGCCCTGGGACAGAGCCTCTTTTAACAGCGTGCTGAGTTTTTTGTCATCGGGGTACAGGTGGAAGTGCACAGCTATGTAAATCTCCAGTAGCATGGTTACCCATGGCCTTGCTTCAGTGCAGAAAGACACGGTGTTTGGTTTGAGCCATGCCCACGTGCTCGGCAAACCTAAGGATGTGGAGGCGAGGGCTGCAGGCCCAGCGGAAGCGCAAACGTTTTGCCTCCCTGCAACATCTGGAATCTCTGTGGCTTATGTGGGAAATTTGAGAGGTCAGTGACGGAGCCAATGCGGTTACTGTATCTAAACCGACTCTGCGGAAGTGTTCTTGGCTTGGAAACTGTGTGTGTGTGTGTGTGTGTGTGTGTGTGTGTGTGTGTGTGTGTGTGTGTGTGTGCAACAGAACTGAGCAGCTATGAAGTAGAGCACCAGATATGAGCTTTGGAGCTTTGGATGAGAAAGGAGTTTCAGTATTGTTTCGATTAATTTCCAGCAGAGTGGTGAGCATTCACAGAATGGTACACACACACACACACACACACACACACACACACACACAAGGACATAACAGGCTCAAGCCTGTTGACTGTTTAGTCACTAACATCCTGGCTCGGGACCCTGAAGTAGTATGGCCCTTCCTGTCTCATTACTTCCTAAATCTTGTTTCTGCCTTCCTCTTCAGTTGGCAGCGGAGTGCTGGACTAACCTGTTAGCTTTTGTGTTGCTTCACTTACACACACACACACACACACACACACACACACACACACACACACACACACACACACACACACACACACACACACACACACAGTGCTTGTCCTCCTGTGACTGGCCTGCATCCTGACACAGCTGCCCACGTCTCCTTCCACTTAGTTTCAAAAACCCAGGCATGAATTCCTCAAGATACACACACACACACACACACCTTGGTCGTTTTGAGGAAGTTGTGCCCCAAAGGATTTATTATGATTTTATGATTACTTCTTTTCTAATTGGCAGTGCAGATATAATTGGGAATGAGAACCATAAATCTGTTTCCTCTCACTGAAGAGCATAAAACTGGCAGGTAACACATTTTCTGTTCTCCGTGAACACACACTATGCACAGTGACAGGATCAAGCCTGATGACTTATACTTGGGAATAAATTATGCTCAAACATGATGGGAATCGTTCAACATGATGAGCTCATTCTGTATAAGGGCCTGGAGGACATTATTAAATGATATTATGTGCTATTTTATGTATGATGGCTACAATAATTGTTATGAAATGGTTGAAATTGCAAGAGAATTGTTAAGAGATTTCAGAGTGGTTTAACCAAATAGGTTCTCTAATGTTTTCACAAGCTTGACAAATTACTGTATATACAAAGAAAAGTCTAGAAATACTACTAGGCTTCTTTATATCCTTCTCAAACAGTTGAGTTGGCCTTTGCACTCAGGAAACCACAAGTCATTTTCCATCTTTCCATGTGTGGAATTTTTCATGCACTCCTCATGCCAGCAGCACCCTTTATAGTCGGAGCTGGATCTACAAATGACGACTTGCTTATAAATTTAGCGCATGATGTCAGTGATCTGGCAACCGACGGGTAGAATGGGAAGCGAGAATAACGGTGCAATCTCATGAAAATGGATTTTCCTGCTATAGGCAGGCTTTAAATCAAGATGTTTCTCAGTGTCCAGGTCTGTCTTGAAATAGTCAAAGAGCAGATGAAAATGCTTGGCCATATTCAAACACAGTGGTGGAAAAAATGTGCTACGTCGCCTTTTTCTTTTCAATACCGGAGCCACATCTAATGCACCACACATATTCTTTGCGGCAATAAAGAGGTAAGACAGATTCATTGACATGTCTCTTTTTCAGCGGAGTTTAAAAAGTCCTGGGCTGTGATACCTCCTGAATTCATCTCCGTGTTGTATTCGCTTCACACAGAAGACGAGTGTCTCTTCCCCAGCAGTACATTTGTTTCTTAGGCCTTTAAGTGGTACACTGGTTCTTGTCAAATTTAAATTATTTTCCCTGTTAACCTAGAAGTTACAGACCCGCTAATGTCTTATTTATCTCTTTACGTGTAGTCTGAAGGTAAACTAATGAAGAAAAGATTTTCAACTGCCGGATATCCGTGGAGTATAGTAGCAAATACGCTACACTGTATGGAAATATAACATTAAACTCCTAAAGAGGGACAATTGGCCTGAATGAATAAGGTGTAATTTGTATAGTTATAGTGTCTCATATTCCACTTTTAACAACAATGTTCACTATATGAAATCGTTTTTATTATGCGAAAGTTCGTGGACTTCTAATTAAGAGAAATCTTAATGCTACAGCAGTCTATGATATTTTAGACAACAGTGTGTTTCCACCTCATTAACAGGTTTGGGGGGGGGGGGGCTTTACTGTCATTACAATGCCCCTGTTAACAAAAATGAAAAACCATAAAGAATGGTTTTTTTCCCAGATTGGAGTGGAAGACCTTTACTGGCCTGCAGAGGGCCCTGACTCCAGCCCCATCCAACACCTTTGGGATGACCTGGAACGCTGACTGCGAGCCAGGCCTTATCGTTCGACATCAGTGCCCGACCTCACCAATGTTTCTGGGGACTGCAAAGCCCTGCAGCCAGGTGGCAAAGTCCTGTGGAAAGCCTTCCTCAGAAGAGAGGAGGCTGATGAAGCAACATTTCAAATCCCATGGTTCTGGAAATGTTCAACAATCACACATTGATGTCCACATAATTTTGATCATTAGTGTACTTGTATGAATTTTGGATGTACTACTGGACTAATAGACTTCGAGAGCTTGAGCTTCACTCACCATTTAATGTATCTTCAAACAGCACAGAGCTGAGACATACAGTACAGATCCACATGTTTGATGTTAGACAAAATGGAAAAACAGTACAATCCCTCTAAAACGATCTTTTCCTTTAAAAACCTCCCCTTGGGATCTGTGTCAGACTCAGCTAAGTTTGGACCTTTTCTGTCACAGAAAAAAAAAAAAAAAAATTTCCTAATAGAGAACAGCAGTAACAGCAGTGAGGTCAGAACCCAATAGAAACCAGCAAATAACAACAGAGTTAATAATCCTGTTTAGAGCTCAAAACATCCAAAGCTACATCTGACTTCAATATTCACCACGCCAGCCCCCTTCCCGTGTCGAACGTGCTCTGATCTGAACACCGTAGGTGACTATTGCAGGCTATTTCATATTTCCTCGTTCGTTGCTGAGAAGCTCTTGTGATGTGTATATTATGGTCCTTAACAGGCCTCCAGAGAGAGACCCAGTGCAGAGAGAGAAAGAGAGACTGCAGCTGTCCGAGGCCACAGTCAGCCCTCGCCACCGGGGAGTGACCCAGGGTGAGACTACATGAAGGGCCTGGGCTCTGAGAACAGCTGAGGAACACGCAGGAGTCAAAAACAGAAAAAGAAAGCCCTGCTGTACTGCATTAGCAGTCAGCGACATTATATAATACCCGCTGGTGCTTCATCTTCAGCCGGACTGGTTTATATAGCAGTGTGAACTCACAGGGGCCCTACAGAGGAGTCATTTCACGGTGAGATGGATGCTCATATCGGCCAGTGTCATGCTGTGGGAGTCTCACGCGTAAAAAGGCTGGCGAATGGCTGTAACTCTACGGCGCAATTAGTCCAGAACACCAAGGCCTGTGTTACATGCTCTTTGTTTGAAGTGAAATTGTGCATGGGGCTCAAAAGTATTCATGTTAGTATTTACTGTTCATCGTGTACTAGCAAAAACTTATTTCTGAAAAAAAAAAACATTCTGAGCAAAACACCCGATGTCAGGCCAGTATTTCCAGGAATAATCCTGTGACATTTCTTGGGTTACTGGAAGCAGAAGAACTGAACAGGAATACCCACCATGGGTGAACATATAAAGAAGTACAGCACCTGCAGATGCTCTAACTTCATGAACAGGTAATTCAAGGAAAAGCACGTCACAGCACTGTTGACACCACTCTGAAGCGCACAGTATGTGCAGTGCCACAACATCTCAGCTGCTGCAGCTCATCACAAAAAGCGTTGCCAAAACAAAAAATATAAATCCCACCCATAACATTTTCTTTTTCATCAGAAGCATTTGCTGCCAGGCGGTCCTAAATTTACACGTTCTTCTTGTTTTACTCCCCTCACGTTCGCTATTTACTTCATCTCCCTTTCACAGTCTACATCACATGCCTAAGACACTTATCTCACTGCACCAAAAAGCCGGCAGCTTGATCAGACGACCCTGAAATCAGAATCAGTGAAAACAGCCAGGCTGCATTTGGGAATAGATCACCAGGTGACATTTAACACTGACTGTGAAGGAAAAAAGTCGATAAAACACTCTAAACATCCCTTTTCCTCCTTTTCCGCAGCATTTCCCTGGGAGTTATTCATGCCAAAGTGTGAGGGACAGAGGGCTTTACGTTACTCTCATTACAAATAGAAAGGAGCCCCTTAGGGATCCACAAAGTTTCATCTTTGTTTTTCTTCGAATCAGTGGCAGGAGATTTCCACATTGAAAGTAGATTAGCATATTAATTCAGAGAGAGGATCTGTGTAAATGCACACATTCTGTTTGAAAGCACAGGGGCTGGGTTGGAAACCTTTGCTTGACAGTTCTGGGCCAGAAAGTGCTGTTTAAGCCTCACTTGTGTCATTTTCCTTGGGGAGGGGGGGGGCATTTGGGAAGGTGATGTTTATCATAACAAAGCACATGACGAATTATTTATGCAAGTTAAAAGTCACAGAGTTCTGCTTAACGGCTTCTCCTCGGACTCCATTCCTGTCTATTTGTCTACGCTCTTTCTTGAATATAATTACAAAATCAGCCGACCACCATCTTAAAAACACAGCAAGAATTAAAGGACTTGTGTCTAAACAAGATGCAGAGAAACTCGTTCATGCGTTCATTTTCAGCAGGCTTGACTATTGCAACGGTCTCTTCACAGGTCTTAGTTAAAAAATCAACCAGACAACTGTAGCTCACCCAGAACGCCGCTAGCAGAAAGCAGAGCACATAGCACCGGTCCTCAAATCACCGCGCTTGCTTCCTGTCCGTCAAAGGATCAATTTTAAATTTCCACTGCTTGTCAATAGGGCACCAAATGGTCTCGGGCCTAAATATATCTCTGATTTACTTGTACGTTACATCCAGAAACCTCAGGTCACCAAAAGCAGGCAAGGTGAAGCAGCTTTTAGTTTTCTATGCTCCCACCTGTGGAACAGACGTCCTGAATACCTGAGGTCTGCTCATTTTTACATCGATGATTTAAACCTATTACTGTTTGCTGAGTCTTTCCAATAAATCAAATACGTAACTTTTTTAAAAACTATTTATTTGCTTGCTTTTGCTTTTCATTTCTGTTTTAATAGTCTTTTAAATGCATCCTTAATGTCTTCACAATGTCTTATTTTTAACGCATCTCTGTGCCTCTGCAGAGCACTTTGAATGGCTTTGTGTCTTAATGGTGCTATACAAATCCCTTTGCCTTGCCTTTCTGTTAAACACAGATACATTTACAAACTGTACATTATTTGTGCACCAAATCATATGTACCAACACATCCATTACAAAATCTTACGTCTCCCCACTACTTAATACATGTTTTAGGCCAGACAGATAAATGCAGCTTCATGCTCCTTATCTGCACTGTGCCTCTGACAGGAACCTGGCTGGATATGCAGCTTTCAGCATTGCAGTGTCACTGCAGATTCATCGATTCTATGAATAATGTCAGTTAACGCGGCAGGGTTTTGAGGATGAACACAGCTGCCTCTTCTCACCAGAGGAAGCCATTAATTTCCACGCTGCAATTAAATAGACTGCAGGGAGTAGATTTCGATACAAATTACACTGTGTGAGAGGGAACAAGGCGCCCTTGGCCCATCATCTACTCAAGACTTGAAAAATGCTCTATAAATGTTGAGTAATGCCCTCAGAAAATAAACAATTGAGAGGGAGGATTAAGTTTTTTTTCCCCCCCTCCGTAGACCAATTCTTCTCTGAGCATATCCATATGTGGTTTAAGGATGGAACTCTGGTTATTCTTTTCTGCCCAAGGAAAAACAACAAGTCAAGAGGGCTAAAAGGTCTCATGTTTTTTCCAGAGCTTAAATAAATAAAAACAAGTAAGAAGAAATCTCTGCTCACTATCTCGTTTGTAAATGGTGCAGTGCCTATTATCAGTGTTGACTCCAGGACAAACAAATGGGGCCATTGGTCGACAGAATTCAAGGCTTTTAAAGGCAGAGCAGTGATGAATGAAACGTGAACGGCTCCTACGGGCTGTGCTGCTCGTTGAATATTTGAAACGATGGACTGACCACCTTTGTGGCTGAAAGACCAACATTTTCCTCAGGATTTCATTTGTTATGTGGTGCGGCAAATGTTTTATAAAACTTACACAGCTTCAGCTATTTGATAAAAATATAACAACAACATGATCTAAACAAGCTGATGGTTCATTACCAATCATGCAAAGTGCTCGCAGAGTTGTACATGTTTGCAGTAGATGACACTGCAGTCATGCAAACACTGCAAACATGTTTACAGATTCAAAATTGCAAAAATGTCACTTCCCTTAAAAGTTACATCGGACGACTGTGAAATACGTATTTATGTTTTTATGAATATACAAGATTTTAAGTGGGTTTGTTCCCCACACATGGTCTTTAATAGCTTTCTATTGTTGAGCAGAATGTTTAATTTACAGGCAGCTGTTGATGAAAATGGTTTGCGGACTTGCGAACAAACGATGTGCATATGAGAGAAAAAAAAAAAAAAAAAGCATATTTATAGCACATACATTATACCAATGGTTTTTCTCACTGCTGCTTTGGTATTTTGGACCAAAGAATGTGCTTTCCTCTCCTGGACAATGTCATTTTAATGAGGTGGACAGTGTTGTTGTGGTCGATACTGAGAACCATCTGGCCGCCCCGTATCCGTGTCATAAAAGAGGTCTCCTCAGCCCAGCTGTACCTAATGTGTCTGACTCTCTGCCAGCTTTGTCCTTTTCACAACATCACTCTCCAGGTTGTTTTATTATTGGATTCAAATTGAAACCACATGTTGATTTCATTTCCTTGATGGCTAAATAAAGTTGACAGTGACACTGCCTCTGGTCTGGTTCATTTAAGCCAAGACAACCACCTAAAAGAGTAAGCATGTGGCTGAATACATAGCTTGCTATGAAGATCAAACGGTGGAGAATTATAATGATAAATGTGTTTGAAGAAAATCTCATAGCCGTGTTGACAAACATGTTGATGTTACACGCGGTGGTCTCACACTCAGGTTTCCAAGAACCACGGTCAGGAATGACCAGCGATCGGTCACAGCGCATATCTCGTAACCACCGGCAGACCACACATTAGTTAACTGCTGCATAAAAGTGACATGGAATTTTTCCAGACCATAATGTCCACTTGGGCTGTACCAGCACACACAACAGAGGTCATGTGAGAGTGCAACCTGAGCCTAAAATGGCATCTACCCAAATCCCACAGCTGCCCCTCAAGGGCCACATCACACCAGGCCAAATATTTCCCCTCAGCAAAACAGAAACAATGATCTGGCACCCTGCCTAATTTTAACTGCATCCCGCCAAGTGACCGGTATATAGAAAGGCCTTTAAAATAAGAGACTGTGTGCTTGGACATTCTCGAGACACCGGTCGGGGGGGGGCGGGGGGCTTGCAGAACACACCTGTGGCCGTCAGTCTTATTTACAACGTCTGAGGCCTGAGCATTGCCCCCATGCAAAACACACAGTGCAGGATCAGCTTGCAGGGAGATTCTCGTCATGTGCCAGTTCGCAGAGCAGCACTCTTTCAATTACAGTGCAGCACGGACTGCAGGCCTAACAGAATTCCTAAAAGATGAAGCGATAAAACTGATCCAGATATAAAGTCCCGTCAGAAACTCAAAAAATTCTTAGGATCAGGATGTGTACGAGATCTCACATCCGGCATTTCAACACGAAGGTTGCCTTTCACACAGCTTCTCTATACGTCATTTAATTGCCCAGTGGGCAGAAATGATGTACTATAGAGGGAGATCTGGTGCTCTTCTAGCCAAATCTTTTCTCAATGTCTTCGTCAAAATGAACAAATATTGGAAAGGAACATAAGCACCCTGATACCAGTGCAAAGTCTGTATTGACAGGACTTTCCTTTTCAATTCCAGTGAATCTAAATGTAATTACCATTACATTTCACTGTAATACAGTATAAATATGCAGTCAAAGTGTAATAAGGTTTAAAAGTCTCTGCCATCAGAGGGATATTTATTGAGTTTTCTAATATCCATTATAGTCATTAATGTTACCACATTTACTCATTAATTTTCTCTACCTGCTCAATATTTTTGAAGGTCAGTGGGTGCAATCACAGCATGCACTGAGCAAAGAGGACAGGTCTCAAGTCCGTCACGGACTCAAGACGGACACCTTTTAGACCCGTCTCTCTGCCTGAATTACTCGTTTGTAGAGGGTGAAATTTACACAAAGATGAAGGGTTGGGGTCGGAGATCAAAACTGGCTCGCTCGAGTGACAGTGCGCAACTCTGCGAGAGCAACATAACCGCACTGCATCCAAAAACTGGGGGAAAAACACAAAAAACATGGTAATATACAATTGGTATTTCTTACCTGCATCTGCTGCAGTAGTCATCTTATTGAAAATCTACAAGACAGAAGAAATAACAAAATATCAGTTGCTACATCTGCCTTGGCTTATTCTGAGAGGAAGATAGCTGAAACCATGGAGGAAGAGGAATTTGAGTGGTGACAATAAAATTGAGAATATGGCTTTACTTGAATATAGCTCCACGCTGAGAGCTAAGAAAAGCGTTTCACGTTTATTTGGCTGTGAAAACCATTAAGAGACACACCCAGTTCCCTGTATTCAGGAATAGAGGATGTCTCCCTGCATTCTTCAATAGTAAAATCACTGCCTTAATGACAAAGTCAATAAAGAGTCTCCGGCAGAAATGGTAGCTTGATGTTGCACTGACAGTAGCTGATGCTCTGCTCCTCAGCCTGCTATTCCCAACTATCTGTTGTCACTGCAGTAATAAACCTCTCAGAAAATGAACCAAAGAAGAACCACCAGGACCCGTGTACTATTATCCTGGAATTTTAGTATTGGAAAAGTAATGTATTTTTGTGTCATGAGGAAAAGGAAAGAGGTGATTCATATTACCTGTTACAGCAAAATGAAACAGAACATCTCATAGGATGCTTGCTTAAAACTGTGGAGAAAAACATATCCTTGATTTTAATCCTTGATTTTGCAGATCGTAAAATGACTGCAGAGCGGGGAGGACTGAGAGCGTCTTCCTGATCTGGACCCATCACGCTCGCTCTCTTGCCAAGCGCTCCCCTCCATTTCCCCAGTGTGTCCAACTGCTCTGATTTACGCTCCTGTTTGCTTGCCCTGTTTCCACATTTTGCCCCTGGCAGAGACAAAACACTGCATAGACCCCCAGCTCCATCATGCGGGCTGATTGCCAATGGACCGACAGTCCATTGGCAATCAGCCCGCATGATGCGGATTCAAACTTCTATCAACATATCTGCAAACGTTTTCCTTTTAAGCTGGACTCAACACAATAATTGAGCTTTGTGCTGCATGTTTCATGAAGGCCGCGGACCCACAGCGTTGTCATGGCAGCAGAAACGGTCGCAGTGTAAAGAAGCACTTGGCCGGATGAGCTGCCCATATGGTTGCCACTTTGCTGGGGCAGCGAAAAAAGACCTGATTAGCTGAATTAAACAGGACAGGTGGTTTTTGTTTTCTTACGCTAATCTCCTTTGTTACACCCTCTTTGACACTTTTAGGCCACATGGCAAATGAGGTTAGAGGACAGCGGGCACCTGGCAGTCCAATTTTTATTTATTCAGATGAAGAAGAAGATTTAAATCAGCGAGAGAGTCGCAGCCAATGAATTTCTGGCAGGATTCAGCCCTGAACCACCAGGCGTGTCCCTGTAGCTCCTGGGATAGCTGGCTCAACCACTCGGTTATCTCTGGGCACAAATACCCAACTCTCTGACTCTTACTCAACAGAGAAACATGGAAAATACGAAAGCAGGTCATAAAAGAATGACTCATACCGTTTTATGTGTATTTTGTTCCTCTGTTTAAACATGGAAGAGGTCACTGGGGCCTCTGAAAACTATGAGGTGCTGCCATTGATGTATCCCTCATTATTGACTGTGAGATGTGGCATAGTCTGGCAGAATTTCATTACATAGCTAAACACTTCTGTAATAGAGTTCAAAGGCTGGGTTTAATGTAGAGAGACACTGTTTGTCATTATCTCTGTCCTTTAAAATTCATATACTACATGTCTTTGAAGAGAGGGAGATAGGGTAGTCTTCTGTAAATACGATGGACCTGATAAGTTAGTCTCCGAAGACCAGGTTTAGACCTAGTTTCAGAAATAAACTTGGAAAAATTAGCACTCCAAAAACCAGATGCTGGGCCCCAGAGGAGATGTGCTGATTTGACAAGACTTCAAAGACAAGAACACATCACTCTCTCTGTTTCTTTCGCGCCAGCCAAGAGAAAGTATTTCATCCTGGTATATTTCAAACCGTGACCCACTTTAAACAAACTTTTCCCTACTTCAGTCCAATCCCAGTCAGATGGTGGACACATGTCAAAGGTTGCGTGTCAGAGAAAGTGACATCCTCCACGCAGGAGGAGCGCAGGGTCCCTTTCAGGGCTGTTGTCAGCGGGAAGAGGTCCCCTTGCTTACACCAACACCGATCTTTCTATGGAGTGACACGTCTGTCTGTGTGAACGATAGCTGCTGTCCCTGCACAAACGACATCCTGCCCAAGACTCAACAGGGCAGTTACAGGACCAATCAGTCCAAATGACAGAGTGGGTTGTCCCCTGGTCTGCCCGTCTCTGTCAACACCAATTAAAAGTAGTAGTCCTCAAACCAAATATGTCTCCATCTACCAATAATAGAACAGAGTGAACAGCTGGTCTTAACAAGACCTTGTGGTTAACAGCAAGGTCAAGACAACTAATACACACAATACACATAATACAGAGCCCAAGATTACGTTTTCACGTTGCCTTTTTTGTCTGGCCAACTGTTTAAAATTCAGACATTCAATTTACAATGATTAAAAAAAAAGAAAAGCAACAGGTCTTCATATTTGAGAATGCGAACTTTTGCCATTTTTGCTGTTTTTGTACTGTTTTTCTATCAGTTGACAGTTTGATGTATTAAAAGACTTGCCAGTCACTTTGAGAGTGATAGGCCCAGAAGAGTCAGAAAAAGTAATTTTATTGTATATGGCAGCATAGTTGGTAGCTGTGTTAAATTAATTGTTAAAACTGTATTTTGTATTTTCCTTTTTGCTACTTGAACTACATTAGCTCCAGTAGCACGATGTGCAGCAGATTGAGGGAGATACGAAGTGCATTCCAGTTTTTAGAGATCGTACAGAGGCGGGAGGGCCAACGGCTGTCGGACAGATGCCAAAAAACGTCTACCAGATACTTCCATAAAACATCTCTCAGTCAAGCTGTAACCGCCCGTTCAAGCAGGGTGTACTGGCTCACACATTCTGCCGGTTTTATTCTTAGACTCTAGAAATTGTGATTCAATCTGTGTCGCATTCCTGCTCCCCGCTGTCAGAAGTTTCATACCGGACTCCGGAGCGCTTATGTAAGAGAGTTAGAGGGTACAGAGGAGGAAAAACCTCTCTACACGCGCAATGCTGCTGACATGACATCTGTTTTCGGGAACTCTGCGGGGTCCCACTTAAACCCGTGGACGATCTTAAAGGAACAGTTTTTTTGGTTAATGCAGTTATTAGCATGCTGTTGCAGAGATAAAGTTTATGGTGCAGGTATTTTGTTTAAAAAAAAAAAGCAGCTAGCTGTTCCCCCTTGTTTCCAGTCATTATGCTAAGCTAAGCTAAGGTAACCAGCCACTGGCTGTAGCTTCATACTTACCAGACAGATATGAGACTGGCGTCAGTCTTCTCATACACAGTAACTGTCTGCCAGAAACCAAATAAGTCTGTTACCCGAAATGTCCACTTATTCCTTTAAACTTAAGATTCTATTTTCCTATTCTAGCCATCAGAGCTCCCAGTTTTCAGTGCCAAAAATGGTCAGTTTTCAGACATTTCCTTTGCCCTACTAACCACCAGTTCTACAAAATTCAAATTTTATTTCAACGCTTACAGGAAAATCAACATTAGCAGTGTGGTACACATGAAATTCATTATTTTATAATTGGAAGAATGATTGGAAAATAAGTATCATTCATACAATCATCAAACAGCCTAAAACACGTTGCCACTGAGTATCATGTGATCTCATTATACTCAAGGTTATACACTGCAGCCACAACACTCTTGTCTTTAACATATGGGAACATTCCCAGCTTTCCTCAGGCCGAGTTCTAACCTGTGCTGCTGTCGCATTCAAGAGGTAGTTATGGCTTCCACAAAAGAGACAGGTGGCATCTTCATTTCCAAACTTAATTTCATTTGACGTCCCCGGTGCCTACAGACAAAATAATCTTTCTTTGAATCTAATCTAATCTTTCCTTGAATCTAATTATGCTCAAGTCTGTCTCACCCCAATCTTTCCAGTAGCCTTCAATGTGATTCCAATATCCTGCAGTTTACAAGATGTACTCCATGCTGTGGCTCCCTGGGGTAGCTAAACTAAACAAAACAATAATACATCATAGACCTAATATCACAAAGTAACAACATGCCAAGAGATAACATTAAATAATATTGGAAAATATATAATGAGTATTTGATTGGATGCCTGCAGTTTTCTCGGTTGTAATCAGGTTGTTTGCCATCACGCCGCAGCTGAGCCACGAAGAGAGCACAAAGCACAAGCTGAAAGGCTTTGAATTTAAACCCGCTCTGCATTCTGCAAATCTCTCAGTGGCTTCCTTTTCGGGCCGTTGAATAGTGACATTCATATACTCGGTCCAGCAGAAGTGAGTGCTGCTTGTTTAAGAATGTCTTAAACTGACCTTATTCCCAACGCAATCCTCAAATATTTACGGATGTGGAGGGTAGAGCAGCCGTACAGAGGAGAAAGTCCGAATTTCAGCTGACTGGTGATGAATTTATCTTAAAACGCAATCTGCCTCTGCAATGTGACTGCAATTTAAGATTTTCTTTTTTCAACACAGTGATTGTGACATAGGGGTGAAATATGTGATTGTGAAATGTAGGTTTCACAGAGTGTGATTCTAAATTCATGAAGGAAACTGATGAGAAAGCTTATGAAAACCTTTTGTGAGAGGATAAATCGTTCCTCTTTCCCCAGTGCAGACATTCTGTTTTTTTAACCATCAGTTTATTTAAAAAAAACAAACAAGCAAACAAACAAACAAACAAACAAAAAACTCTAAACGGCTTACAAAGCATTGCTTGCCCCTCCCTCATCAACACCACTGTGGTGCCCTGGAGCAAGGCCCTCCACATCAGCTGCTCCAGTGGAGCAGCTCAGTGGCCAGCGGGTCAGACTGTAGTTGTACTGGGCGACTTGCAGGTGTGAATGTGTGTAACTGTGTGAATGTTAAACTACCCTGAATAAATAAATGTTAAATAAATGAATGAATAATTAAAACAGGTGTATAAGGCCTTGAACATTTAGATTGGATCTGGATGATGACCTGAGCTTTTAAGGAACATATATTATAGGGCTGATACAAGGCTGTTCAGCAAAGTTCTACGACAAAAGACTAAAAGGTCTAATAAAAATTCATTTTATCAGTTTCAGATCAAACTAATCCAGGGATGAACATTTTAAATACGTAAAGTGCTAATATAGGATGAACACAAAGTGAAAATTCCCCAGCAACAGATAGACAAGAACTTTGAATTAGCGGGGAGAAATACTTTGTGCAGTGCAGGAAGTAAACAGATCATGGCAGTCACCCAAAAAAAATACTAAAGCCAGATTTGAGCTGAAAAAAGAAAACATGTTGAACCAGTTCTGGGGTGAGACTCAAAGGAATTTACCAGCTCACAGGCGTAGAGATGAGAACTGGACCACAGTACTGTATATAGCAAGTTTGCATGTGCTATTCACCACCTTTATGATTTCTTATTGACTCAGAGAAACTGTTGGATGCCTACGGGAAGCTTTGATTGTCAGAGGAAACCTACCGTCTTCTTGGTTCTTTCCCTTGTTCCCATTGAGGCGCTGCAAAGAGCAGAAGATCTGTCTTGGCTCGGGCATCCCCTTCTGTCTGGTCTTCGGAGAACTTGCTCGTTCAGGGTTTGGTTTAGAGTGGACTTTGAAACAGCACCGCACTGCAACAACATCACAACAACAATCAAGACTGGGTCTGTCTCTGTCTGGCCTAACAGACTGGGACAGGATGGTCTCAATGGTGGCCGGGGGAAAAGAAAAACAAGAGGCTTAGGTCAACGGCTGGGGAAGTGAAGTCTCCACTCTCAATTCAGCTTGACGGAGGCACACAAAAGAGCCTGTATGCCTGGATCTTCCTTGGAGAGGACAGAGATTATGACCTTGTCAAATATCCCAGTAAAGATGTCTCGTCTTGCCCAGTCGCCTGTCATTAGTTAAAGCGAGTAATAGTGAATGCCTGGGATGGTTATGCAGATGTCTGGGAGGCATGTACGCCTCTGTCAACCACTCCTAATGGTCCAAATCATACAAACTCCCTTCCAATACAACAGCTCCTCTGTGCGATACATACATATGGAACGCTAAAGAGCACTTTTGTTCCCGAATGCTAACTCTAGTGGGATATTTCATGAAACATGCCACCATGAGAGGAGCCCTTTTTAGGAACGGAGTTGCATGATCTCAGTCACAGCCTCAGACGCACAACAGCTGTCTGTTCCTGCCGCAACACTCGGACCCGACCAAAGCACTGCGGAGTCCAGTATCACAGCTGAGAGCCGCAGACCTGCGTCAAAAAACAGGCTCAACTCAGCGGGACACTGTAAGATGGCCTGACAAAGCCCATAGTGTCGCAGACAGACTGCATCTCCATATCTCACAAATCCCAGACATGTGAGAAACTCATATGCGATCAACACACTGGATGGCCCGTACTGGGTTTAGGGGTTGCCACTGCTAGATTTCAGAGAGCGGTTGAATCTAAACCCTAATGTGCAACACTTTTTAAAACTGTCCAGGACATAAAATTCTGTTGAACACCTGTTGCTTACAGGTCCAAATAATCCAACGGGATTTTCTCCCCACAGAACAAACTCAAGTGATTTAGTGAAGTTTAAAAAGCATGACCGACCATGCAGCATACTCTTCACGGGAATGCGTACACTGTCGACGGTGACAGTGCACATACCATTAGGTACTGAAGGCTGAACTTCTGCAGTCCGCATCGCTGCTTTACAAACACGGAATACATACAGTTGATTGTCGATGCCAGGCTGTGTGAACACACTCTCACCTGTTTCTTGCGGGTGGTGCAGGGTGTGTCGGACGGAGACGAGCTTGCGCTCAGAGCCTCCTCTATGTCCAGATTAAGCTGGTCCAGTTTCCTCATCAGCCGGCTCATTGATTCCGACCAGGGGGACTTGGCCTGTGGAGGCTCCTGTGGGTAATGAGGGAAGCACCAAGGTAAGAGAGGACAGGCTACCCTGTTATCGGAGTACCGAGTAACAGATTGATCTGATATTGGCATGTTAATATGCTTTTTGGGTCTTTTTTTGCAAAATTTCTGAATTTGAGCACAATGATTCAGTCTTGTTTAATCTTAATTTTATGCAAAAATCTCAACATAATTTTTTGTTTTTTTATTTCAACCAGATTTTCTGATTATTTTCCCAAAGTTTGGCATTTTCTCTTTTTTTTCCCCCACAAAACTTGAACATTTTTGCATCATGTAAAATTTCAAGATGCAAACTATTGATAGCAATAATAAAAGAAAAAAAAATATATTGTTTTACCAAATCACTTCAATATACATAGATAATGCACACACAAATTTTCACATAGGCTAGGCACAATCGAAGAGGTTAATGTCAAGTTGAGCTGCTGACACTGCATTAAAATTGCTTGGTATCTTAATTATATTCTTAAACTAAACTTCAAAACTTTCTTTTATCAAAATAAAAAAATAAAAAAATTTTAATCTGAGTTTCACACCTGCAGTAAAAGTAATTGAAATCGGGTAGAATCAGGTTAATTATTTTGTCCAGTAATTGGCTGCCACCCTTGTTAGATATATTTGACACGTGAAAGCTTTTAGGTAAAGTAAGAGCACCTGTCAATTTACCACACTGCCCTAAACTCAAAAAAGAGTTACAGGCAAACCCAAAAAAGTATCTTGTAAATTGCAGATGCAACAGCAGTGGACTACGCTGCTGCCACACATGGAAATGTGATCTCCTCGGCCGCTTCTCAGGGTGAAAGAGCAAAGGAGGAGGGCTCCAGACATGTGTGCCATACAGACCATGATGGAATTCCCTGCACTGGCTTTCACTACTCCCCAGACACGCAGTGTATATAAATAGACCATCCCTACACAGACAGGAGCTGTGTCTGAGGATCTGGAGGTCCAGCCTCATAAATCAGCAGGATACACCTCAGTCACCAAAGCATAAATTAACATTGTTGTTCTGCAGTCTGAGCAGAGGAGAGATATCAGTGTGTGTGTGTGTGTGTGTGTTTCTTTCCTAGTCTTGGAGAGTGTCACATGCTACATACTCTTCAACAGCGTCACTGTAGGCCGTGTTAAAGAATCACAGTATGAAATCCTTTAACTATTGAGGGGTGAGCTTTCTGGGGGATTTCTCTTGTGGATCGTTCTAAAGTTTTTGACGCAGTAGCAACAACGTGCATTTCCTTGGCAGCGCCTCCTGGTATATGGCTGCCACAGTAAGTCTGTTAAAGATTGTATGCCAGAAACAAGGGCCAACAGGGAAATTTGGCCTATAGGAATTCGACTTTTTGGATCATTCTCATGAACAAGATTTCCAAGGTTATCAACCAGTATCTGAAGTTTGCAACAGAGGAAAAAATCTACAATAGTTCTGATTCTCCTCCAGTCAGCCACAACCATTCAGAAAAGTAAATAATCTCAATATTCAAAAAACTGAAGTGAAGCGTGAAATTATAGAGCTTTCATCTTCATTGAAATGTTCTTTCTGAGTTGTATTCACCAAGGCCACGTTGGCACTGTATCCAAGAAAACTCGAGAAGACTGCAATGATGTGAAATGGAAAATCCCCAACCAATAATTGTGGCTAATGCATGATCATCCCTCTGAATTCCTCCCAGGCTTCATTGCATTGCTCAAATTTGGATTTATTTGGTTGAAAACAACTTACAGAGATAGCAGCATGTGATACACCCAGCTACCAGGCTTCAAATTGTCTCCTGTGGACGACATGACAGATAGCTACGTCTACGTGTCCGTACTGTCAGTGGTCCTTTAATATTGATTGACTCCAGCTTCATTTAAAACTGACCTACATAGTCAGTTAAAATCCCAGAGGTGACAATCACCGACCATCATCAAAATGAACCCAAAGCAACAAAACCATTAACAGATTTCCTTGAATTAAAACTAAAAAATGTGTCTGAGCCCTGATTAACATCAGTCACTACTAAATCAAGTAATTTTTCCATTTATAACATTAAGCCTCTAAATGCACAATCATTTCATTGAAGGGACACGTCAATAAATGTTCTGATGGGAAACCCCCACAGTGTCTTGGACGGGGAGGTGATTATAAACAGCCTCCCATAAGATGAAAATCATTCTCCATGATGCAGTATATTTGAATTACATTACAGATTAAGCCACTGACAAACTTTTATTATGTTGCATTCTCTCTACATTGTGAGGAATTAAGGACCTAGACACCAGACGGTCCATTCAGGCAGCTGACCACCCAGGGTCAGCTGACTGGCACTGGGAGAAAGTGGCTCTTTCCCCTCAATCCCTGAGGAATGACCTAAATCTGGACAATCCCCTGCTGACCTCTAAGGTCCGAGGGGTCGCCCGGGGTCATCAAGTGGAAAAAATAAAGCCTCTCTCCTCTGCTCCGTCTGCCTTCCAAAGCATGGCAATGACCGGGGAATGTAAAAAGTTTGCCACCGGCTCAGCCTGTTTGGACAGCTCGATCCTCTGTATCTGCCGAACATATCAAGAGGCCTTCACGCAATTCTCTATGTTGCGTATGCCGATGTCAACACACAAGACTGATCAATAACAAACTGTGAACATCCACTCCAGAAAACAGACACCACACCTCACAAACACTCTGAAAAACGAACACCCTACAGCGACCCCTGTAAAAAGTGAGACAAGAGTGACGTGGGTGAACCTTTCCTGAAACTTTGCTCCCCATGTAAGCTGTATAATACAATACTAGGTCATAGAAATGAACAGTGATTCCCGGGAAATCCGCCCACTTTTGCAGTTTCTGTTTCCGTCTTCCCTTCGAATTCCCCAGAGAGCTGCCCAACAGAGTGTTGGCACAGATTAAGGAAAAGATTTATTTAGAGATTTTATTATCTATTTATGAAAATCACATACATAAACTCGTGACAAGAGTGTGAACATACGTACATGATTTGTGTTATTTTAATACGTGTAATCTGATGAATCAGGATGTATGTTAACGAGAAATAGATGGAGAAATTGGAATGATAGAAATGACCACATGTAACTGTGAATCAAAAAATACCTGATGATGTGCCCTGTAATGAATTTTTTTACACAAGAGAAGTGTGTCCAAATTATTATTATTTTTTTCGCAAGCTCTGAACAAATCCTTATGTCTGCACCTGAGTGGGCGTACATCCCTCGGACTGAAGTTAAAGCAGAGGCTGAGCGGACTGTCGTGATGTGAGTACAGGAGGAATATGTATTCACTTGAAGCCCTGGAAGTACAGTAAGTCACTGTGATGGCACGCACCAGTGCTGCTTAGAAGTCCATGACCAAGAGATTGACGTCTAGCTCTAGTGGTCCTAGGTGTGTGTTTGTGCGTGAGGGGACGAGTTTCACTCTTCAGATCAGGAGCAAAAGGCTGAAATACATTCTTTGATATTCTAAGCGTAATGACTGAAAAGGTATAAGAAAAGGAAATGAAAGAAGATAAACATCTTGTGAGCTGGACTGATTAACCCCAAGAGTCGGACCGACGCAAATGTAAGAAACAGATGCCCCATTCTTGCACATGCTCATGCCAAATCTGGAACACATTCAGACCGTCTCCTTTCAGTGACATCCCCACAAGGTGCTGTATTGGAATGTGGGCACTTCTGCTTAAAATGAGACAAATTCCAGAGAAGGCTTGACGCCCGTGAGACGCTGCCCTTGATTCATCTCTTCGTGCCTTTCCCCTCGATCCGGCCCCGGCAATTGTGTGAAGCTCTCATGCCATGGCAACTGAGCTGGTATGAGACAATCCTTTAGATAAATGCATTAATGTTATCTTCACAGGACAACAAAATGTGAGCTGACTATAACTTTATCAGCGCAAATTGGCCACATTGTGAACCCCAACACAGCGGCTTTGACATGGAAATGAGGAGTTAAGTGTGTGAGCTCTGGGCTCGGTGCCTAGTCTGCGCCACCCACAGAGAGTGCCAGAGATCACCATGGAGGTATCCAAATGTAGCAGCCGGTCATGCGAAAGGGCAATGGCTACCTGGCTGCTCGGAGGAATAAATTACACCCTTAATATCCTGCGATGCAAAACGCCAAGTGACCACAGCCACAGCCATATCCGCAGAGTGGGAGAGATAGGTGAAGAGATTTTTCTTTTTAGGGGCATTTAGTCACAGCTGAGCTAAATGATGCAGGCAGGGGGGGGGGTGTCATGAGATGTCATGGAGCGGAAACACTATGCATACAGTGCCCTCATATGGTTAATGTTAACAACTACATCCACGCACTCTTCCATGAATTCCATGTGTATTTCTGTATTTAAAACTAAACTCAATCTTCAGCTGGGGCATTCTGCGGTCGTGTACTTTAATTATTCTTCAGTCAGACCAGCATCATTTTGTATACCTGTAACATTTTGGCCAGTATCTCCTCTTTAGTCACTCATCGTTTGGACAGTCTGAAGTTGTTCCATGGATAATAAATACTAACATTCATTCACTGATTTTTTATGTCCTCATCTACCTCATGTTGTCTTCCTAACTACTTTGACTCAGCACATATATGTACAGTATATGAAACTTTGGTAATGCCTACTCATATATTGTACCCGATAACTGTGATTTACTCCTGAAATGAGAAGACAGAGTGCATTCAGTGTTTCCCTTTGGATCAAAAACTATAAAATGAAAACAAGCCCCGTGAAGCGACGTCAAGTTGAGAAAAACAGCTTGTTTTTGCACATATTTACTTATGAAATCAATGGACTTCTGTTCTTCCCAGCCTGTTGCCTGAAATTTAAGACCTTCTTACAGCGATGCCCACATTGCAGTCCACCACACGATAACAAAGCTTGTGGTGTGACACCACGAGAGGCAGTGACCTGCTGTCCTTTGATAATATTTACAACAGGCTCCCTGGATTCCCTGCATTCTTCCACTCTTCTCCAAAACAACCCATTCAGAGCCAAGTGTCATTCTGCACATGAAGCTGGCATTACCTCAACCTCTTACCCAACCAACAGACAGAGAAGCTAATCTCCACCACCCCGTTCACATGTGCGCTATTATCTGCAGACTGTTTAGAAAAGCATGACAGTTATGTGCAATTGGATACGTGCCCTTCAGCTGTAACGGGAAACATGTTTAACAGATCTCAACGTATTTACGAATGTCTATATGAGACTTTAAATGGGCAATAAAAAACACGGATGAGGGGCTACAGGATGGTTACAACCAAGGTCAGGGTAGAGGTTGTGTGAATGGAAGACTAAATGTGCCTTGACTTGTCGAAGAGAAGAGAGCCGTTCGATAATGGAAGGCTAAGTTCGGCGCTAATACAGCCTGCAACGGGCCCTGTCACAACACCGCTGCCTGCTGAGGGAGTGGAGAGGAGGCAGAAGCTGTGCGCATTCCTTCTGGATCTGTGTTTCACCAGTGCAAATGTGAAGTAAGTGTACTCCCACGCACTTATACCAGCCATGCATTATCTCACAGTCTACTGATGTCAGCTGCGGGAAGTTGGCAGATATGGACTCTTACGAGTTTGTCTCTTGTCTTCTATGGACCAAAGACAGCACTGGAGTTAAATAATGTGACTTCAAATCCATTTTCTTTGGATCTGCAAAGCTTTCTATATTTACATAATATACATACAGTTTGTTAAGTGCAGTAACTGCACTGTAACGGTATTCTTTCCCTCCTTAAATTTTACTTTCTAAAATATTTTATTATCTTTTTTGTAAGAAGCCCATGTGAATTTATTACATGTGAAATACAATTCACGTGTTCAGTACATGTGGAACGCCATTTCACGTGATGAATTCACATATAAGCACGTAGTTTTCTGACATGATGGAAGCAAGATTGTGAGATATTTCACTTTCACAACCAGATGTGAGAAGATCAACCCCACATGTGCTTTTTGTAAGGAACAAAAATTGGATAGAAATTGGAAATGGGATTTTGCATGTAGTAAAATTCACATGTGATATATTGTATGTATGTTATATGTTATATTAATGTCATATGATATGTTATATTTCTTTTTGTAAGTGGTTTTAAAATGTCGCTCTAATGTATTTCTAATTGTACCAATATTTAAAAGCTTTTGCGTTTGATAGGTGCCATTTAAACTTCCTTTGCCTTTTTGGTACCTTTGTCCTCCAAATATATTGTCTAATTGGTTTTTACTTAATCGGTGATTATACAACAGTGTGGTAACATCTTTCAGTAACTGCAGATGATTTTGGATCAATGGCAGCATACCTCCTTGGTACCGGTTTCCCCCTCTGCTTCGTAACCATTGTCGCTGGCTATGTGATCAGTTTCCGCTCGGGCACTCACAGCACCTCTCCTCTTCTGTTTGTCTTTGCCATTGCTCCTATGCCTGTGATTGACAAAGAGCTCTCGACTCTGAGGCAGTTCTGAGAAGACATTGTCGTCGTCGTCATCATCGTCACCATCATTGTGACCATCATCATCCTCCTCCTCCTCCTCCTCCTCCTCCTGTAAAGACTCTCCATCATCAGAGCTCTCATTGGCAAAAGCATGGCTGTGGGATCCGGTGGTACAAGCGATGTCAGAAAAGGTGATGGAGCTCAGTTTGTGATTTACAATGCATGGGAGATCCAGGACTTTCGGGCTTGATTCAGGGACAGGTGTGGGGACAATGATGGGAGGAGTGGAGTCTACACTGAGGACGGAGCACGGGTCCTCCGGATGTCTTTTGACATGGCCGTTTGAGATTGGCTCTAAATTCTGGAAGTATATTTTCACACGTCCACAGTTCGAGTCTACTGTATGACCGGCATGATTACGTACCACTTGGTGTGACTGACATTCTGTGACAGGAACAGGAAGTGGAAAGTTACTGCAGCAGTCTTCATTTGAGCTGGGTAATGTGGACACAATACCTGCGTGGTGAACCTGAGCTGAGGCCAGAGGACTCGGGTCCAGAGGTCCCCCCCGAGGGATTATTGACACTTGTCCGGGCCCCTCAAAGCACACAGCCTCGGGAAATTCATTATTGTTATGTCCGACATGGACAAAACTTTTCCTCAGCTTGTTTTTTTCCTGATCTGGCTCCGACAGCGAGCAGCTTTGGACTTCAGGGAGACAGTCATCCCCTCTGTGGTCTGGTGAGCTGTTTTCTGAAGACGATTCCCGTGTTGAAAATTTGTGTGATCCTAAAGCTGTCGGTAACTGATTTCCCTCCAAGTTCACCACAGGTGGACTCTCCATTTTTTTTAATTTTTTTTTTATCCTACAGTTTCTCATAATTCAAAACATAAATCCACAGGTACTTGTGCTTGATGTACTGGATGGCCATTTTTTTTAATCCAAGAGGCTCAGTCAAACCACGCAGCAGATAACCTGAAATAAACAGAAATGAAAATATGTGAATGGCATGTAACACATCAGACAAGCACAGCGATGAAGATTATTTCCACAGACCACAGTAAAGGTAGAATGAGAAAGATTATACATACTCCTTAGAGCCTTTCTGTATGTTTCTGTGTTCTGTGGTTATGTAAGTGTCAGTATGCTACCAGAGTTTTATGTAAAGCCTCTAAATCCAGCTCAGAACAGCGTACGGAGTACGTACCATCCAGCCAAGAGTTTGCTGTGAAATTCAACATCTGGCTCAGGCTCGGCTGTTCAAGTCTGGATCTGTTTCACACACGATCGTGGTGACATCACTGCACAGAGGAATCTGACTGCTCTTCCCCAGTAGGTGATTTACTACGCACAACACCATTCATCAGGACAGAAGATGTCCCCGGACGACTGTGGTTAACGTCCCACTCACCCCTTCATTAAGCCCTCCTTTAAAACACAGCTTGGACAATACTGACACATTCGATGGAAAAACAAACAATTGCATTTTTGTGCCGATAGACGATCATGTTCTTGTTCAACCCCAGAGACTTTCCTCAGAAGACATTTTCAGATGGGGTGACAGTGACAACTGATAACAGTCCAGCTCAAGCAGGAAAATTTCAAAATAAGGATAACCTATATGAGACCCGCTGAGCGCAATCAACATGTTTTTATTCTCACGTATTAACCGCAAAACACTTGATTGTACAGATGGAAGCGCAGAGATTTTTCTAGCAAATAATCTGTTTGTTTCAAAGTACTTTATAAAATGCACAACACAGCCACAGAAAGTAATTATTTTAAATTTTGCGCACATGGGTCCCTGCACTTGGCAGCACCTTTACCATGGCCTTGAGACACTTGACAAACACCGACACCCACACAAATACACATATACGCAAACGCGCTCTTTCGCTTTTAGGACAAAAGCAGATAAAGCAACTTCAGACAAGGACAAAATCGAACTCTGAAGATCCTTTTTTATGAATCTGGCACAATGTTGGAAAATACCACGCATACAGTATGCATGTATTCGCAATTCCATACAGCAACTATACATAATAATTAAATTAATGCTGTATAGAGCCTCCTGTAAAACCTATCCTTACACGGTGAATGTGAAATGAGTGTACAGGAGATTAGGGTTCCTTTCAAGAAACACATCTTTAAAAAAAAAAGAACCCACTATGCTAAGAGGTTTAATTATTTTCTGATGAACGCAGAGCAGATTTAAATGGAAGGAAGAAGTCACAGAGTGAAAATGAACTGGGAGTCCTGACTGGCAAGGCCAGACTACAATTTAGTTAAAAGAGTGAAAAAAGCATCTTGTGGTGGATCATTTTCAGCAGAAACGTCCTGAACAAGTCCTCTCATGTAGGAGCAACCTATAGTATAATGTTCTCAACTCAACCAACGTGGATTAAGAAAGACAGAAATTGAGAGTTGCAATTTGTTTCTCCACATGTTTCTCAACATCCATGAGTAAGATTAAAAGGAAAACAGAAAAAAAAAAGACTCACCTGCTGAGTGGAAAAGAGTTGTCTGTGTTGCTCAAACAGTGTCACTCAGCTCATGGCAAAACAGTGGCAGTGAGGCTGGTTCCTGTAAGAGCAGAGAGGGTTGGACTGCCCCTCGCAGAGCCACACTTATGTCCCCATAGGCCTATTCTGCTAAAAGGCAAGCTTGTCATCACAACTATCACCCCCTCCTCTTGTGTTTCCCTGGGGGCCTGTAGGAGTGTTCAGCTAGCAGTGACTAAACCATTCAGAATATGCGTAAGAGCGGGCAGAATGTGTACTTGTTGGGAGATGGAAAGGGGAGGAGCAAGGAGACTGGGCCTGAGGTGGGGTGGGAGGGTTGGAGGCTGGGGGGGGGGCAGCAGTGGTTGGCACTGTAAAAGAACAAGGTGAAATGGGTTTTCAGCCCTCAAAAAACAGGCTGTGAGGAATGGCTGACTTCACCGGCCTGGGCAGGAGCAAGATGAACCGCAGCCATGACCTATCGCTTCAAAAAACCGGGCTGAGGAATGCTTTCAAGTCAGAGGGGAAAGCTGTGAAGCACCATGATTTACTGGAGCATATTACCGACAGATTTGGAGGATACCTTCGTGAGAGGATTTGATGCTGAACTGAAACCAAAAGCACGTTTCCTTAAGTTTTCATTTGCCGCTCTATAAAGGCAAGCTGCCAGTTAGGAGTCTGTATCATGAAGCGGGCTAATACGCAGTGTAGGGGTCACATTGTAAATCACGACTTAACAGAAAGCTTAATGGTATGTGAAGGCAATGTGTTCAGTAGTGATTCACATTTTGTTAGTGTCTAAAAAAAGCAAAACGTCTACTTGGACAATCAGGGAATAGCCAAATGGCCAAAGATGCACTTTGTATGTATGACAAACGAAAACAAATGTATGAAAGAAGCTACAAGCAGTTCCCATTGAACATGAATGATAAACAAAAGTGAAATTACAATGCAAAAATAAATCACCGTCATGTGAATTTGAGCCAAGGCACTCCTCAGTACACAATAATCCTCTTGTGATTCAGCATGAGTAAAAACTGCATGTAGGAAGAGCCAAGTACACCACGTATAGGCGTTGTGTGTGAAAATGAGTGAAAGTGAAAGATGAGCATGGGCAGTAAACATGAAAGGGGCATGTCTGAGCATTTGCTTATTCATTGGCTTATGACATGCTTTTTATGCTGCTCCTGGGCTCCCTGATAGGACGGGAGTGTTACAGAAAGGATTTCTGAGTTCACACTCTGGAAATAGTCCTATGCCTTTAAATCACGGGGGATTCATTCATTCATTCATTCGTTAATTCACTTGTTCATCCGGTCTCGTCACCAGGAGTGAGGTGTTGAAGCCTGACCTCTGGCCAGGGAGGAGAAGATGAGCACTGACTGACTTTTCTCATTCATAAAATACTTTAAAATCTGCCCCTCGGCCGTCATTCTCTCTCAGCATGGAAGGTCGTAGCTTCCTCTGTTTTTTTTCTCTTCTACAAGTCATCTTTAGCCTCTGCCATGTGCTGCGAAAACATACGTACTTCATTAAATGGAGATCCCAATCAATGAGGCCTTTCCCTTCTTTAGACTTTACTGACTTCTGTACTCATATATTAACAGTACGCAAAAATTACATTATTTTGCTAACAAAATTTCAGATGTAAGACATGAGGGACAAAGGTAGAAATATTCTGATGTACGCTGGGAATAGTCAAAAATACATGCACAGCAGCCACACAGCAGCAATAAATCCACTGTTTAACCAGTGAGATAAGGTATGTATGCAAATATTTAATGTTTCCCGATCTTTGTTCAGCGTGAGTGACATTCCCGATGTCCTTGTTGGGTATCTGTGTTTACATTTCCCCTATTATGTGAATGGTTACATGGATATGTTACTAATCATAAAAGTAAAGTAGTACAACGCGATCTGAATTGTCCCCGACAACCAAACTCCTTCAAATCAGTTTATTAAAAAGTTAAAACCAAAAGAAATTTTCGTAAAATAATTTTCTTGTGTTGTGGGCTTTATTACTCTGTGGGTGCATGTGAATGAGAGAAAAATATTGGGAAAATGGTGGAGGGGGAAACAGAAAGAGTGGACCAGAGGAAAAGAGGTAGAGAAAAACAAAGCATCTGTCCCCTGTGTCAGCTCCTACAGTGAAAAACATTTGGGAAACACCAACTTGAATAATTGGCTGCACTTAATGAATAGAAGTCTTTTCTCTGCCTGGTCTATCTAACTGTGGAGGTGAACAGTCCAAGGCCGGTGGGAGTGAGAATAGTTCGGCTCAAACACAGCTGGATGTTCTCACAAGCTAACCTGGCAGGCCCTGTCTACGCCTGGCCCTGATGGAAAGAAAAAGGAAGAAAAAAAACACCCTTGTTTATGTCACTTCAGGTAAAACACTGACTTTGCTTCCGCAGGGAATAGTAATCAAAATCAACCAAATGGAGCAGGAGGGAGGAAATAAAAAAGAGTAAGGTCTTTGTGTATTTAAAGTAGTTTCTTTACACTGGCCCAGCTCCAAGCTCTGTCTCTGAAATTCAGTTAAGTTTTAAGAATGTCATCACCCTCATTTGTTTATTATGAAGTTGGCAGATTATGCCAGTTTCACAATCTTTACACTTTTTTTAATGTCAGGAGTCATTTTTCTGGATTCATAACTTCATTTTTAAATAAAAAATCATTTGCAGCTGCTATGTTGCTATTAAGGATTTGTTTGGGGCAATTTGGCTATTAACAAACTAGACTAAGAGTCTATAGCTGTGGTAGTGGCTCTGTGATGCTGTAGATTAGCAGTAGGTACAGTAGTGCTTTGAGCTAAATGCTAATGTCAGCATGCTAACATGCTCACAATAACAATAAGTAAGCTGATGTTTAGCAGGTATAATAGTGACCACATTCACCATCGTAGTTTAGCGTGTTAACATGCTAACATTTGCCAATCAGCACTAAACGCAAAGTACATCTGACACTGATGGGAATATCATAAGTTTTGCAGGTATGTAGTCATAAAGCAACAAAGAAGACAAAGTAAAATTTCACCCGTATGATGGCAACAGAGGAAAAGTCAGTTGATCAACAAAGTTATTACAATTAATCCTGACGGGGGACGGGGGACAAATTTGAACCTCAGGGTGGCGTTACAGAAGAGTCAGAGGATCACCAAAGTCATTAGGATCCATCCTCTGGGGGCCATGAATGCCTGTCCAAAAGTTCACGGCAATCCATGAAATGGTTCTTGAGTTATTTCAGTCTGGACCGAGGCGGCGGATCAACTGACCTACATAGCCCTCCCCGGACCCATTCCAGTGGCGTGGCTGAAAGGACGCAGTCTTTGTGCGATATACCCGGGCACTTTACACTGACCGAACACAAAGCTCTGTCCACATGTTTCATTCGAGTTTGATCAACTGTCACCAGCAGATCTGAAGGACTTTGCCCTGCAGTTGTAAGAATGCTGCAGTTCTGGGCAGGGTATTCCGATTCAGTCATTTTCTGTCAACAGCCTTTTACAGAATTCATAGTCTTACTTGGCCAATTAAACCATTTGCTGTTGTATGACTTTTAAGGATTTGTTTGTTGGAATGCAGGTTGTTTAAAATTAGCACGTTTTGAGGCAGAGATACAATAGATGCTACATAGATGTATTCAGCAGATTCGTTTTCCCAAAGGAAAATCATGTGATGGATGCTGTGCACGTAGGAAGCATCATTTGTTTATTTTTTCCGATCGATAATCTTCATTTTTGTGTGCCCTAAATTGTCATTCTGTTTTTCCCGTATTGTAATTTTCGATGCCTAAAATTAACATTAAATTGAGGCGTCATGCTGCAGATCAACGCTATGACAACTATGTCAAGACAGGACCCGGGGGATGTGGACAGGTTGCCAAAGCAAACTGTCAGGGATGGCATGCATACCAAGGCCCAGATGCAGATCCTCAGCAGGCAGAGAAGCTCAGTGTCAACCCCCTCACGAAAGAAGCAAATGTGATTGTAAGAGGATATTACTGTTTGTTTTTGTCTGATTTACAGTGCGATAAGAATGATAATTTCCCAGTCCGTTCGCCAGTCTCTTCAGCTGGAAGAGTCTAAGACATTGACAGTGCCAGAGTCCATGACCCATTCACTAAAGAATTGCAACACCTGAGGGTACAAAATACTTTTTCAATGAATTATTCATTCAGGCCAGAATTAACCAGGCTAGGAATATACACTTTTTAGCAGAACATTTTAACCCATTAAACACATTTATCTCTATTTTGAATTGGCTTCTGGTCTGTTATTGATTTAAACTTTGTGAAATATGACCGTGTAACACGTGACATACTGACACAAGCTGGAGCAAGATAGTTCAGCCCTCAAGAGCAGCCCTTGAGTACACACAGCCATCTGATACACTGCAAAAATACTCAGTGCTGTAAATCAGCCAGTCTTACATTCACTAAATATGACATTTTCATGAAGATCTTTCTTTACCGTACGCAGATGTTTGAAAGGTTCATCTTTCATTCTCTGACCTACTTGTGTTACATTCAGTTTTGTTCCACTGAAGACAATACGCTTGCGTGAGACTTCCCCTATGGAGGTACTGTAATGTAAACATAAATTATTAGAACTTCAGGTGAAATTTTCAGTTTGAGATTAGATTAAAAGATGCTTGGGATCCAACACTTTTTGGAGTCTGACCCTTATAATGGAACAAAACTTAGGATATTTCAGCCTCGGGTGCAACAGTTTTGGCGTCTCATTTTTAAATCTGTCTCTCACGTGACTAACAACTTTATGAAACTGCAATATTACCCTTTGGAGTACTCATTTAACAACCAAAAATAAATAAATAAATAAAATACAATTAAAATACAGCTAATGACAAAAAAAACTACAGAAGTAGAGAATTTTAAATATGTAGTGACACATGGATGTGTTGAGCATAAAGTCATCAGTAATGTGTGTTTACTGCATCAGTAATGCATCACACCAATACAAACACTATCATTTGAAAAAAATACAATCAGATGTGGGCAAAAAGTTGGTTAACGAGAGATTCAGTGTCTCGCTGATGAAGGTTCAAATCCCAGTGATTTGACTCAGAACTGTAACTGTATACCCAACCACCGAAGTCGTTTGTGTTTTGTGAGAATGTTTTACAGTGCGTGAGGAAAAACACATTCTGCGCTGTCATTCCACTTTCTGCCTCTTCCCCTTATCAGCGGTATCAGCACGGCTGTCAAGACGGGGCAGACGTTCTGAAGTGCCTGTGGTCTTCACATGGCACGGTGATATTAAAGTGAGGGGAAGAGAATGGAGCCGGCTGTGTTGCCGAAACATGTGGCTGTATGGTCGCAGGTTAGCCTGCCAGCGATGCATCGTGTTACCGCTGCACAGACAGAACAAGACTGAGTCTGTTATGACAGCAGAGACTGAGAGTATAGAAAATTATGCAATTATGCATTTATATCTAAGGTTAGTATGTGTCAGAGCATATAAATCTAGTTACGTGGTTTTTATGCTGTTGCATGCAGCGCTCTTATGTAACATGAAGAGTACCCAGCTGTGGAAAACAGACAAGTACAATACAAAATGTAAACATCATTAGAAAACATTCCAGCAATACCACAGTCTGACTCAATATCTCTGCTGCTATTCGACTCCCCTACAGATTCCCAGCATACCACAGAGCATGGGCAGATGTTCCGTGTTATATATCACTTCTCTGTGCAGTCTCACTTGGTCTGTATCTGACGAGCTGATCAAACCATCGCAAAGTTGTTGTGTGGGCAGAGATAGCGGCCTCTATGATCAAACTTTTCAGACTGTGTCAGAGGTCGTTGTGGCGTCAATTCAGCTGCTGGTTTTTGTCACAAGCCAAACTACTCATTTCAATGTTTTGAAACATGTTTTTTTTCATAGATATTCCTCCATGACCAAAAAGCAAATGTTGTACTGTGGCCGGGTAAGATTCAGCAACAACTTTAATGTGTGAGAGCACGTAAGAGTAAGAGTGGCTTTTCTGGGGAAAAGTCTGACTTGGGACACAGATAAATACTATAATACTAAGAAGGACAAAGTCATCTCATGTTACTGTGTATAATCTGATATAAGATTAAAATTGTATCCAACAAAACAGTCCAAGACCCCCCCCCCCCCAATCCATATTTTCAGCTGTATTGAGGAGCGTTTCGTGCAAAGTGCCGCCCATATCCTAATGAAACAACCATGGTACCATCATCTAAATTCTGTTTCCTCACTCAGAATCTTAAGACAACCCCCCATGGACTTCATCACACATTTTGTTGAATTAATTATAATCTCAACTGTTCCTGTAACACCCCATGAGAGCCATTACTTTTGGCAGCAAACAGATGTTAATCTGGTTTGATAATTGGTTGGAAAAGACAAGCTTGCTATTGCTGATAAAACAGCCCCAGAAACTACCGTCTTGAACAAACACTCTATATTTTACTTGCAAGAAATGGAAGTTGTGAGTGCATAAATAACTAGTGTGGAGATTACCTGGTGTACTAATATCTTGATAATGTAGGGTTGTTGCGTTACTTCAAACACAAACTGAGTGGTTTTCTTTGGATATCCAGTTATCCCCATTTGGCACCAGTATATGTATATTTCAAACTTAAGTTGAAAAGCTGATAGAATACTAAACTTCATAATCTGAGAGGATCAAACCACACATTAGATATATGCAGAGCAGTATTGCTGTTCACACAGTTTGTTAAATGGCGAGGAAATTTTTGATCTAAAAAAAAAATGCTTTGGGGCTTGGCAAATATTTTTGTAAGTGTATATTTTTGGCCTTGCTCCTCCTCATGAAGTCTTGGTATTTCAGTGGCTCACACATTACCACTTTCTGACAACACATGCAGGCAGCACCCACTGTTTAACACACAACAGCCACACGACAAGATGCCAGAACTCGGGTAACAGCTGTCAAGGGCATTCCCAAATAATGAGGGATGCTAGAGAGTGAAAAATATGTGATTACCAGTGATAACGAGGGGGGATGTAAATTTTAAATAAAAGAGATGGTAAATCATTCTACTGCACAATGATTTCACAAGCCTCTCTGCCGAGCATGTCCGGGGATGGATGAGAGGTGAATCAGTTCGGCCTTTCGTGTCACCGAGGAATTGCCACAGAGGGACGAGGCAAGCAGCCCGTCAGCGTCACACACACACACAGAGAGAGCAGCTACGAATTAATTCCCTCCAACAACAACCCTTGTCCTCACCTGCTGCAACACGCTCTGCCAGCACTCGCAATCAACCAGCGAATTCCTTCCGCTCTGAGCTGTGAGGTGGAGGGCGAGGATGGGGACGAGGGGGACGGGGGGTTGTGGGCTCGATGTTGTGATTGTGATGTTGTGTAAATGACAGGTGTGTTTGAATCCAGTGTCTGATGCAAACACTACACCGCCCGCTCCCCCGCTGTGGTCAGACAACAAACATGTTTGCCTCCGAGAACGTGAAAATACATGCCGAGGGTGACGGGGCTATTCAGGGATAACAGGGTTATTCATTCGGTTAAACACACATTGCGTGCAGCATAACATTGATCCCATCATGTGTGATCAAAGGCGTACAATATTTATGGTCCAACAAGTTTACATGTGGCTTTTTTAGTTGAATAAACTTAAACGCTAGCTTCTTTGCAAGGAAACAACTTGGTGACCCCTGAAATAATTTGACTACAATTTATAAAAAAAAAAAAAAAAAAATAGTGAAAGAAAAACTGTATTCAGGGGGATGACTTAAGTGGGCCTGCTTTTATTTTGCCCGATGAGAGAAGAGATAATCAGATCAAAGTTGAGCGGTTGTCAGCTTCTTCTTTTGTCTTCGCTAGGAATGAGATGCAGAGCTGCAAGGCCTTGAAAGCAGCTGCCCTGAGGCAGAACGCTGCTCCCTCACAGCTGACCTTCAGCTGTGGTTTCTGCTTCACTATTAAACAGGCAATATTACGTTAAACTATGCCAGTGTGTTTGCAGGTTTTAACTCTCACTACAAACCATCGATACCTTGCATTTTTGTTGGCAATTTTTAGGTACATTCTTTGCAGTTTTAGATTTTAGATGTACTGTTGCTGCTGTTCCAGGCTGCCACTGATTTCCATATGGTATGAAAATCTATCGGGAGACTCTTGAAACTCGCTTTAGTTGGGTTCTTAATCACAGTAAACTTCAAATCTGCATGACGTTTTGTCAGTGTTACTCTATCGTTGCATGGTGATCCAGTTTACATGTAAACTGATTAGAAAAGTTTGCACTAGAGCTGAAACAAGTGCATTTAGTCTATTAGTCAATCAACCGAAAATAATTTGGCAACTACCCTTATAACTGATTTAAGTGTGATTATTTAGTGGTTTCCTTAATCTTCCATTATAGTGAATTGAGTATTTTCGGACTGTTATTTGACTAAACAGGTATGTGAAGATGTCACCTTGGAAACTGTGATGGGTATTCCTCGCTATTTTGATATTTAATAGGCCAAAATGATGACTTGATAAATCAAAAAAAAAAAGAGAAAAAAGAAAAAAATACTGGCACATTGATTGCTGATGATTGAATAGTTGTTAGTTGTACCCTATTCTGCGCCTCACAACAATAATGGAAATTTGAGAAAAATTAATGCAGACTAGATGTCCACTGTGAACCTCGTAAACAGCAGAAAACGTACATTTCTAAAAGACAGAAGAGCATGGTTCGCAAAATGATTACCCGTGATACAAAGTAAAAGTGATTTGAAGTAAATGAGATAAAACATGCAAACACAGTGGTATGGTCCTTTATGCACGACGAGATTTAGAGAAACACCAAACCCGAACAGGAAATCTATCCGTTAATGAATTAAAATAACCTAAGTTATTCAGTCTTTCTGCCGGGACACACTGGAGGCTTTCATTTGAAAGGAGGGCCCCCTCTCCTCCTTCCTCTCTCCCTGTTTGAAATGCCTGTTAACAGGGCTCAAGTCAGTAATTGATTTTACCTCTCTAATCTCCTCTCTCCATTATGAGGAGATTTCTCCTCTGCACCTGGGGCCAACGCTCTTGTGGTTTTTCTTATCTGCCTGCGAGAACACAAGCCCCTCCCAGTGGGGGCTGTACTAATCCCCATCGAACAGACTCTTCGTTCACAGACACACACACACACACACACACACACTCTCTCTTATGGGAGAACCCCACAGCTGACAGTATGCCAGACAGTGCCTTGAGCTGCCTGCCAGCAATGTAAAACAGACACAGATGGAGAAGCAAAACCAGACACAATACCAATTTCAGTACAGTGATAAGTAAACGGGTGTTTTTATAACTATAGCAACAAAATATTCCTCCCCTGAAGTACCAAAATGTCAAAATTCTGGACATCATAAAACCAACCCATATACACGAGAACGCAAGATATCTGGGCAAATTATTTGCATCACATCACCGACCCTTCCACAGAGTCATCTGGCACCTTAAACTGTAACACGGGGATGGGGGGTGGGGTGAAGACAGTAAACCTCTCAGGCTCTGACAAGTCTGACACGATTTCACTGTGACACCATAAATGGGCCTCTGTCAGTGTGATTAACCACCTCGGCCACAGCACAGTTCAGCTTAACGGGAGGGGAGCTGACAGTGACGGCTGCAGAGGTGGACAGAGGAGGGGTGGGTAAAGATGATCAGGGAATGGACGACCACCAGAGAGAAAACGCTGTTGGATCCAGAGAAAAACGACCACTCTCATCGTTATATTGGAATACACTAGAAAGGATGAGCAGTTTGTCATGGGTTGAACGTTGAAAACTCTCAACTGCAAAGCAGCTTTGATCACTTGATGAATCTAGAGGAACAAAACTGAAAGAGTTCAGAATGAAAAGAGCCTCATGAATGATAAATTCGGCTCATTTGCACGAGGTCTCCACTCCGCCCGACTTTCCTCTCAGAAGGAAATCTGTATGCGTGCAGAAAAACTGTCGTCGGATTGGACAGTAGGGAGTAGAAGAGACAGGACAAATCCGACTTAAAGGGAAAAATCATTCTGTTAATAGAGAGGAGGTTGCAATCACTCAACTATATAAAGAATGGGTATTCTACTATATATATAGGGGCTTGCATCTTAGCCAGTGTTTTACTGCCGTCCTAACTCTGACAAACAAGAATCTGAGCTGCCTGCTTCAGCAGATGCAGCAGATGCAGCAGAGGCATCAGAGCAAAAAGATGAAAGATGGAAAGAAGAAGATCACCTCTTCCACAAACAAAAAGCTCATCATTAAAGGGCTTTGAATGGCCGGTATATATTTATTCTGAAGTATATATTTTACACATTAAATAAAATATGTATGTATGTATATGTTTTACATATACAGTATATACAGATTCTTGTCCCTATTCTGGTATTATCGTTATTATTGTTGTTTTTTTAATCATCGCATGGCTTGCACAAAACTCAAAAAAATTAAATCTCAGTGTGCCATGTTTCAATGAGATTTTCTTGGAATATTTATGTATATATATATATTTGTATGTATAAAAAGACAGACAAATGCTTTGGTGTTTTGTGAATAAAAAGAGAATATTAAGTTAATTTTGACCTTTTAAAGACGGTACCATCTACATTTGATGAAGTTCAAATTAATGATGCAGGTGGAGCCATTACAGACATTATGAAGCCTCATAGGCCAAAAGGAATCCCCTGGTTATCTGAAAGAGCTTCTGACTCTCAGCCGATGAGTTTCCCACTTCAGGATGACTTTTTGTGTTTGTTTGTTTTTTTCTGTGATTTGAAACATATATTGTTTTCCTATTCCTTTAAATGAAAAAGAAAATAATATAAAAATAAATATATATATATTTCAGTTCATTCCAAAGCACAACTGACTTTCACAGCCTGCTGGTGGTAATTTACTTATAATGACTTACAATCATCAGCAACGAAAGATCCTATTGTTTATTAAAAGACAAAAAATAATGGCCTACATCACTTAGTGTCGTAAGGACGGATCTGAAGCATCCATCAATAATTAAGATTCGTGCTCCAAATCAGTAGACACACGCCAACTGCGTGTTACTTCCCCTCCGTGGCAGAAGGTGGCAGCACCAGGCAGGAGACGCACGGTCACCCCCCGGGCATCCGGCAACAAACAGGACGCCGGTCGGCGCTTCTTTCGTAACATCGGCCTGAACGACAATGGGCATCTCTTCGTCCTGTGTCGGCCGCTGTCGTCGAGGACCGACGCTGGTCAGCGACATGACTTGCGCCGGGCAGGCGCTCGCCGGAGGGCCTCGCGCGGGAGTCGGACGCTTGTTCGGCGCAGCCTTCGGCCCCCGCAGATGTCTCCGCGCGGACACGGTAGGAACAAAATCAAAAAAAACTCGCGTGTTTTTTTGTTTTGTTTTTGTTTTTTCTGAACATTGCAAACGCGACGGGTGGCGCTAGAAAAGCAGACCTCACAGTGCAGCTCCTTCACCTGGCAGGTGAGACGCGGATCCAGCGGGCTGCCGGTGGTCCACCACAGCCGGTACGCGTGCGACCTCCCACCCAACCACAGGTTTCCAATGGGCAAGTTCCCGCGGGTTTTACGCTCTTTAATCGGAGACCAGGTCGTTACGGAGAAACAGGTGAGTGAGTGGGTAAAAAAAAAAAAAAAAAGTAAATAATAATAATAATAATAAAAATACAGTTGTGAGGAAGATGATGATTAAGTGATGAAATGTCGCCAATATCATCGATTAGTTGATGAATTGACCACAATTTTGACATTTTATGAACGATAACGTTGCTTTATCCTGCTTTTGTGTCTCTGTCAATTGAGCAGCTTTCAATTTGGGACTGTTGGTCCCAAATTGAAGTCACAACTTTAGATGTTTTGTCCAAAAAACATTTAAAGTTGTGACCTCGGGTTCTCTTTTTACTGCTTTTTTGAGCAGCTTTTACCGTCCTGTCATTTCACAGATTAAGTGATTTATCAATAAGAAAAACTACCTGTAGATTCATTGATAGGGAAACATTATTGCTAGTTACAAGACTGATACTATTAGTAGGAGCTGTACTGGAAGCCGTTTCCTCACATTTTCCTGTTAATGTGGATCTTCCTTTTCCACAGTAGGTGTTGGTCCCTGAAATTGCCTCCAAAGATTTACTGAGCTCTGTGCACACCGAGGAATACTTGAACAACTTCATAAACGGGAAAACAAATGAGCAGGAACAAAGGAGAACGGGTTTCTCCTGGAGCGAGGGCATAGTGAGCCGCTGTCGCTATGAAACAGGTGAGAAGGAGGCACACGTCGCGGGGGGGACTTGACAGCTGCACGCCCCGGAAAGAGCGCACCGCGTGAGCTGACCACCACCTCTCTTGTCGACAGGTGGGACCGTTCTGGCGGCCGAAGTGGCCCTGCAGAGGGGTCTGGCCTGCAGTACAGCAGGAGGAACCCATCACGCGTTTCCAAGCTACGGTTCAGGGTTTTGTCTCCTCAACGACTTAGCAGTTGCAGCCAAATACCTGATGGGCGGCTCTTCGCCCCAGAGGAAGGTTCTGATTGTGGATCTGGATGTGCATCAGGTGGGGATAGCTACGTCTCTGCTACTTGGTCAGAAGCGCGGCACTTTTCCCCTGCACGTTTTGTCAGTAGTAAAACTTCCATCTTTTGCATCCCACAGGGTGACGGCACAGCTTTCATATTCAAAGATGAGCCGCGTGTGTTTACGTTCTCGGTGCACTGTGGGAAAAACTTCCCCCTCCGTAAACAACAGAGTGACCTCGATATCAGCGTGGAGGAGGGACTGGAAGACAAGGAGTACCTCTCCATAGGCACGTTAACACAGGCCTGTGTCTAGATCTGAAAAGTGTTGCGGTCAAGTCACTAAATGCAAGTTTGGTCAGAGTTTAAAATCTGTATTTTAGGCATTTGTGTGTTTTCTTTTTGTTGGTTTCAGGAGAGATTATAGCATAAAAACCCCTGTATTTAGCAGTGTTTAACGTCAATACGAATGAAGAGTTTGTTTCCACGAACTAACATGTCTGACGACGTTCTCAACAGTGGAAACCCACCTTCCCTGGCTTCTTGAGACTTTTCGTCCAGACCTGGTCCTGTATGATGCAGGCGTCGACCCTCATTGGGAAGACGAACTCGGGAGGCTTCGTCTGACCGACCGAGGTGAGCGGCAGCTTTGAAAACACGGGTGCGACCACCCACAAATCATTTCGCGACTTTATTTTCGAATGACCATGAGCGTCTCCCAGGGCTGTATCAGAGAGATCTGTACGTGATGAAGTCTGTGGTGAGCAGGGGCGTTCCTGTCGCTGCTGTTATCGGAGGAGGATACTCAAGAGACATCGACAAATTGGCCCTACGACACTCCATTGTCCACAGAGCAGCGACTCAGGTAAAGGAAACACAACTGCTTGAACAGATGTTGCCAAATGATCCCTTTCCACGCAGTTACAGTTACATAAACAGTAAACAAAATGTCATTGCTGGCTTTATTGAAGATGAGTGGATATTGTATTCATGTTTTTCATATTTCAGGTTTGGAGGGAGTGTGGTATGTAAAACCTTCATCCCCTCCAACAAGAGGACCCTCAAAGCTTAACCGATACCTCATCTTCAGGAGCCAATGACAATATTAATGTGTGTTATGAACCACTACTTGTTTTATGTACTTTATATTCTGTAAATGAAACAGCATTAAGCTTTTTATCAAGAATTATGAAAAAGATATTGGAGACGATGGGAAACTGGGGAAAATGACGGAGCTGACCAACATGGTGTATGTGCTAATTTAGTATAATCGTCCCTCCAATATATCAAGTGAGCTCTAATCGGGTTTTTTGGAGAGTTGGTGATCACGGTCATGCCAGTGACTTTCTGGTATGTTGGCTGAAGAGTGATTTTTAAAGACGTTCAACTTGCTGTGTACCTCCCCTTCAAGGTACTGTATCGTTACTTCTGTGGTAGTAACTGTCTCTATAACTATTAAATATTCTGTTATTGAACTATACACGTCGTGGTCGTCACTGAATGCCAATCTGCCAACTTATCCCGTGCACAAAAGGTACGTAATTAATGTCAGTAAACGCAACACAACAACACTCATGAACAAAAATATTTAATAAGGAAAAACAAATCAAAACTCAAGAGCATTTACATCAGGTCACATAAGACATTAAAAGGTACCAGTGTCACTTCACAACAAACACATTTGGTCCACACATACTGTACTGATAAAGACATGCACCGTCCTTGGCACCATGGATACAGATAAGCGGTATGTTTCAAGTTTCTCCTATATGTCATTCACTGACATCAAACAGCGACGCATTTGTGGTACAGTGCAATGTTTATTCACAGTATATGAGGCAGCTGATTTGCCGAAACATACCAGTGGTACATTCAGCTTGTTACAAGACGATACGCAACCATTACAAACATCAACGACGAGCGCACGCGCTGGCAACACGTTCGACACCTGGAGGATAAAGCAACAAGCGAATGGCACGAATGTTTCTGGAAGATATTCCGGACAACTTAGAGCTCTTTTTTTATAAGTGTGTCGATGACACACTACACACGAGCGGTTTACAGAATGTCCCGTCGAAAAGTGCGTAACAGATACTTGGCGCAAGTTTAGCTCCTCGAATTCAAGACTTGATGAACGTGCAGTTGTAAAACAGGCAGACACAAAGAACAAAGTAAGAGTTTTCCACTGAAATCAATGCACTGAAACATAAGAGCAGATGGAAGAATATATTGTAGTCTCTTAAATTACCCTTTGGCTATTAGTAAGTCCAAAGAGAAAAACAGTGCATTTCTTAACATCCCCGTTGCAGAAAGGCTCTTTAAAAAAAGTTTAAATCCTGGAGCTTGCTGAGCTTTGATGATAAAATCAAATCCTTGACACTAAAAAGGGAGGACACACTTGCTATCTGGATAATGCTTGTTTGTTTCATGTATTGAAATAGAATAAATACTTTAAAAACATGGTAGTAGTATCTAGTATATAGTGATAGCCATTGTTGAACACTGCCATCTACTGCAAAAACACTACAGTGATACCATCTAAGATAATGCTAGGTAAGGACAGGTCTGCCACACAGCTGGTTCAGGGACTACTTAACTTAAAATTAAAAAGATACTAAAAAAAATACATTTTCCAAACAGTTAAGTAGAGAAGTGCAGCAGTGGATTGGTTTACTGCAGTGTTAAGTGAACCTTCAACAATGGCTAACATCTGTACCATTAAACACTTGTAACTCAGTTACAAGAATGTAATAATCCTCAGATGTATGATTCAGTGCTAAAACTTGAGGCAGAGTTGATGCAAATTAAAATCGCACAAGTTAAAAAATCATATTTTCCACAACTGAACTTTCTCTGCCACCACACACCAGTTGGCATGGTCGAAGTAGGTGTGTTTGACATGGAGCTCTTCCACATGATTCCCTATCAGCTCTGCCAGTTCTCCCTCCCTGAAGACGTGATAGTACCTCAGGCAGGAGCCTTCCACCTGTCCCTCGCTCCCCTGAGGACTCTGTGTGCTTTCCTGCTGCTCCTTTCCCGGTGGCCCCTCTTCACTTTCATCTCCAGATTGCCTCAGGTGCTCCTTCTGGAAAGGCACCAGATCTGGCAGGGCCAGAGACCCACACTCCTGGGCTAAAGACACTGAGACACGCTGGTTTTCTGTGCCGTTGTTATTAGGGGGGGTGTTGTTGTTGCCTCCAGGATCATTTTGTCCCCTGTGCAGGTCTGTGACCGGATCAAAGACGTCCTCCTCTGATCCGATCACAGATGGAGGAGAAAAAAAGCTGGAGACCTGCTTGATGAGGCCTCGTCCTCTCCCACGATGGCTTGCCTTGTTCCCCTCGTTGTCACCTGTGGGTGAAGATAAAGTGCTCAGGTCTCTGGAGGATGACCAGGAGATGGCTAAACTTCCAAAGTCAAACACAGAGTCCAGAGACCTGGAGAAGAACCAGAGTCTCTGAGTCCTCTGCTGCGGCATGGTGCAGGTCAGGTCTTCTTCGTCTGCAACGGAGGATGTGCTTCTAACCTTCCTGTGCTTGTCAGCATTGTCTATGGCTTCGCTCACGCTCTGTGCTGTGGCCCTCCTTCTGGGCTTGGCGTGCGAATGAGGGTTGGGGTTCCAGGGAACGAAAATGTCCTGTTTCTCGAATTTACGACGTTTCTGCTCCATGGCCCACACGTAGATCATGATGCGTCCGCCCACTCGCATGGTGCGAGCCATCTCCTTTATTGCTCGAATGCGCCGCTCTTTGGTGGACAAGTGATGGATGACTGTGACAAAAATATCAATTTGTCAGAATTATCTTCGGATGGTGAGCAGGCATTTATGTAATTATGATGATGTGTCACGTTCAGCACTTGCAGTCAACAAACGCATTATGTACACTGTGCACGGCACACAAGGTAAATCAATTGTGTGGGTGTCTGCTGTCGGCTTTGCTTTGGTCCTAATTACACTCTTCTGTTGGAGGACACACATTATTTCACTCTGTTCGCTGGGCAACACAAGCTCAAGGTAAACTGATGTTTATCATTATTGTGAGTGCACTTAATAGAAGGCAAATGGCAGCCGCATCGGTGGAGCGTCATGCATATGGAATTGTGAAGTTGCCCTTTTTTAACTGTTCGTGCGTGTCTTCCTGTGGTTGCGTGGACAAGTTTCGGTTTGGAGATTTTCCTCACAAGTTTAAAGGGCCGTTTGGGGGTTAAGACTTGGTTTTAAGGGTTCAGGTTAGAATTAGGTTAAGGGATTCAGTTGTGATGGATGTGGTTAGGGGACGGGGCTAGGGAATGCATTATGTCAATGGATTTCCTCACAAAAGACAGAGGGACAAGTGTGTGTGTGTGTGCGTTCCTGTTTGTGTGTCAATTACCTGCAATAGAGAGCACAGCATCGAAGCAGCCGTCTCTGTAAGGCAAATGCAGCCCGTCGCACATCTGAACCTCGTGTCCTTGGCTCCAGGCAAAGTCCACCAGGGGGCGACAAACATCGCACCCCAGCTTGAACACCTCCTTGTTGATGTGGAGATACTTGCCATTGCCACAACCTGCCAAGGACAAGGCAGTCAGCTACGACACTAGTGACTGATTAGGAACGATTGGTGGTCTGATTGGATTTAAAGTGCTTATTCCCTCTCATTAAGTGAAGCCTATTTTTAGAATTACTTGTTCTGTTTCCAAAAAACAAACAGAAGAAGCACAAATGACGACTGTCAAGATTACATCACTGCTGGAGGTGACACCCACCGATGTCAGCGACGATGCTTCCCGGCTGCAGGTCCAGCAGAAACTGGCGTACCTTGGGCCAGGCTTTGTAGCGACTGTCGTTGAAATATGGAGCAATCTTGTCATAGACGCTGTGCACATGGTCCCTCTCAAGCTGGCTGGCAGCCTCCTCCATCATGTTTGTCCTGGCTGCCTCATGCAGCGGCCTCACACCATCATGCCTGCAGGGACAAAACACATCTCCCCGCTTATTTCCAGATGATAAATCTATCAAATAATTCCTCTACTTCATTAAGGAAAATCAAAGCTAGCGATGCGGACCCCCCGAGGGGGGAACAGCGTCGAGGTGTTCCTCTCTACATGCTTATTAAAAAGGTCCAACAAGGTCAGCTGGAAACTTTAATCAGCGGACACACTGAAACATCTGTCAGGCGGCAGGGGTAGTTTAACACCAAAGCCTCTGCTTTGTGCTTGAAGGACCCGCCACGGTCCTGATTAGTAACCCTCCTCACATCCAACCTGCAGTCCTTCAGGAGGACAGACTAATGTTAAGGTTTAATATGTCATCAATCAACTGTGGGGAAAACAAACAAACAAACAAAAAAAAAAAACAGAAGAGGGATCATGAATTAACTAACAAGGTACCAGCAAGGAGGCAGTCCCCATCTCACAGAGCGCTCGGCAGCTCCATTGCCACAGCAGCCGTGTCAGATTGTTTTTTAGGGTAATGCCGAAGCAAAAGGTCAACACATAAATCATTCTGGCAACAAGATGCAAAACAAACGTCAATCACGTGCCAATCAAAGTTCCTTTTACAAAGGTTTTCATGGGCCGAGTGAAGCATTCGCTGGGTGCACACTAGGCTCCTGCTGGGTTTGATATATCATAATATTCCACTCAGTGTCACGAGCAATTTAAGATTTCAGCGCCAGCTCCCATTCTCGGAATCACTTCCACCTAAAATGACCCTCATTACAGGACTTTCAATTTCCCTGGAAATTCCAGGCTTCAGTGTGATCACATTACTTTCCATCACTTGACAGACCTGCAGAACTGAATATCCCTTAACTGTGTTACAGCTTTAGTTGAGGTTGTTTCTGGAATCGTCGCATTAGAAATATTTTTACTTGTTTCTTTCTTACATATATACACACATACACACATATATAAAATCTTATGTGTATAAACATTTCATTAATAATTCCTTATCACCCTATAATCTTGAGGGTTTTACTGTTACACTTTCAGGGATACAGACTGAATTGAAAATGTGTGGATTATGTAATTGTGATGTTTGTGTTACGTTTGGTTTTCAGAGCTCCCACTGCAGTCATCTCGGTTTATTAAAATGCAGCCCACAGCTCCTGCAGTGCTGCTGCGGCTCCCTCCAGCAAAATATGCACAAGGAGTTTTACTATCCAAGGGATAACATTGTTATTTTTTTTTGGAGGGGGGGAGTCTCAATGTGCAGAGCTGTCATTTCGACTTGTGTTATTATCTTTCATAGCGTATTATCATGTGGTTTAATTAATTTTTCCACCACATGCTGACCACAATGACATTTTAAACGCAGATGTGTATAAAACTGCAAATGATCACAGAGCTGGAAAATGTCATCAAACTGTAATAATTTGAATAAGTAAGTAAGATTTTCAGAGCTGACTTTTTCCAAAGGCTAACGATGGGTAAGTTCATCACATGCCTCCTTGCAGCGTGACATCAGTTGGTTTAGGTAGGTCAGAACAGGCATTTAGCAAAAATGACTGCTTGTTGATATTTGGCTCTTCAAACTTTTGTAGACCACATCTCTCTAACTTTGGTCCTGAAGGAGTTGGCAGTCTGTAATAAATGAGGGAAATACCAGCTTGAATTCGGCAGGAGAGAAAAAAAAAGGTCGCTCTCTCGAACAACTGGGTAAAGGCCGGTGGAGAGGTAAGCCGTCACTGTCGTCCTCAGCATTCAACATTTGATTTGTACACATTAATCATCATTAAAAAATCACACAGAGTGCACGATCAGTGCGCCACAGGGCTACGTCTGTCCACCTCCTCCAAGCGACTGAGAGGAATGCGGCCAGGCCTGCGACACGCTGCACATTTTCGACTCAAGGCTGAGCAATTGCGACCGAGAGGTTCTGCTCGGCGTGATGTATGGAGATGACTTGTTCTGTCGAATCCCCAGTGTGATGCATGGACGTTGCCAGTGCCCAGGCTGACGCCTTACATCACTGCCCATCACGTTGCTGTTGTGTTTTAAAAAAAAAAAAAAGAAGCTTGGCAAATGTACCAGCAGACACTGTTGAAAAGTCGCCACCATTTATGCTTATCTCCAATTGCATTATATATTTAATTATAAATTATACACTCAGGTTATTGAAGGTTTTCTCCACAGTGTGAAAAATCTGCTTAAGATGGTTTTAGTCTAATTTGCCAAATAAAATGTCTTGGCTGCAGGACCAGGCCCCCCCCCAACTCACCTCACTGCAACCTCTCCTACCTATCCTGCTACCTACCTATCTACTTTTGCTTGAGATGATTTTGGCTCTGTCCTTAAGAGAAATTCACAGTGGCATGTCTGAGCCAGAGCAACACCAGCCGATGAGCCGTGTAATAGCAAAGTGCACTCTGCGGACGAGGTTAACCGGAGGGAGAGCTATCAGACGTTTCCCCCTCCGCCTCTGCTAAAAGGACATTAAACTGATACGCCTCTGGACGTGGTGTGTGCTGGTCGTGCACGCTGAACACCCCCCCCCCACGGGATATTAGCGAAACAAAAAGGCGGCCTGTGCCACGCGAAATGCAAAATGCAGAGCCGTACCCTCGCTGTGCGTGAACAGGCTCGCCCGTGCCCTCCTCCGTCGGTGAAGGGAGTGCGTGCGCGCATCCCGCCTCCCCTTCCCCTCAGACCTATTTCTGGAACCCATCATCTGCAGCAGCATCCCAGCCGAGCGGAGGAGAATCACGCCTTATGTAATGCTGTAAAATCCGGCCTCCTTCAGTATTGTCCCTGCTCAATTCTGCCCCCCCCCCCTTCTGCTCACTCAACCCCGGTAGTCCTCAGCTGACATTATGTAACCGGCTCAGAGCACTACCCCTGACTGACAATGGGGACTGAAATTAAATCAGGAGGGGGCCGAGGCAACGTCTGGCACACAGATTTGTCCAAGGTATAGGACGGTCACGGGCTGAAGATAAAAATAGCCACTGTCTTTAGTCTTTGTGGTTGCATCTCGCTTTCCTGGCAAATTATCTAAATACCCACAGGGTTCAGAACAATATATATATATATATTTTTTGGTATTTAGTTTTAGATTGCTCGAGCCATCTGCCTCGGGACCCCCCCCCCTCCTCCTCCTCGTTATCCTGCACACATCTGACTTTCAACAAACACTCCCGGACCAATGTGGCTCAGGGAGCCGCAACAGCCATTCCGCCAGCTGCCACTTGACCGGCTGCGCGGCCAGAGAGGGGTGGGGGGGGTTGCCACAGAGAACGGGTTTGCCCGTCTAGTGATGCCAGCAGTCAGTTACTCAACATCGACATGTGGTGCGAGATCAACAAACTTCGCCCCCCCCCCCCCTCGCTGCCGCGGCGTCTTTTGCTCTCACACTGCCATTTGTTTTTTTGTAAAAACACGCAGAATGTAATTAGCTCATGTATTCACAGGTTATAGACAAAGTGCAACTCAATTAAATCACTATATGAATCTTTTTTTTTTTAATGTTTTTGTGTATTCCAAAGTACAGCCACATTTACTTAAATTTAAGCGTTGCCCTTCATATGGGCTACTACTTTATGCCCCATCAAAGTTTCTTATGTAGACGGATTCAAATCCAGATTAAAGAAAGAAAGAAAGAAAGAAAGAAACCCGAAGTCAGAATTCTAGAGCTATTTAACCGCTCGACATATATTTGACGTGCAGCAATAACTGCTACGACCGCGTCGATACTAGCGCATCCACCCCGTGCGAAGCCGCTTACCGTGCGTGGAGAGCGCCGGGCAAACCCTCCGCCTCCACCCTCGGGTCGCCGGAGGTAAACTTCCCTCTCCGCGCGCGCGCGCTCGACCCACCGATGGGATCGATTCGCCACGGGGACCGGAGGGCGCGCGCAGCTCGACGCGGCGGCCCCCGAGCACCCCGCCGACGGCCAAAACGTGAGGGCGGAGAAAAAAAAAAAAAAAACCGCGAGACGAGGCACACTCACCTGCCGCCGTGCGACCGCCGCGCTGCGTGTCAAGTCCGTAGCATGTTGGCCGAGCTCCCCGCGCACCTGTCAAGGTGGGAAGAAATTACAGCGGCACTTCCGGTGAGGCGTTTCAGAATTAAAGCGAACGCGTGCCGGCTGCTGCGCTCCCTTTCAGAGCGGGCTCGTCACTCAAGGCGGTCGTGGGCAGTTAAAGGCAAGTCAGACCAGCAACGTCAACGTTACCCACAGTAAAGACAATATATTTCACGATAAATAATTCACCATCATATGAAGAGCATCTCGGTGTCATGGTCGGCCCCCGTGTTCCCCCCAGCCCCTGTCTCCAGCCTCTTCTTCCCGTTCCCAGGCCTTGCCCCCCCCCCCTCTTCCCGTTCCCCTGTCGGCCCCGCCCATCCACAAACACCTGTTCCCATTGCCCCAGTCGCCCCCCCCCCCCCACCGCCACCTGATCTCCCCCCACCTGTTCCTCGGTCCTCGTCGCCCCGGTCACTCTATACTACCTGCCTCTGGTCACTGGTCTTCTTTTTTCTTGCAGTTGCCATGTGTTTCCCCTCGGGTCAGCACAAGCAGTGGCTTCTTTTAAATCTCCTCTTAAAACACACTTTTATCAAGGAGCTTTTCCTTTTTGCTTAATTGGATTGACTGCCCAGATTACTTGATTCACGAAGATGTTTAAAATTTATTTTATATTTAAACTTAAAGAATTGATTGTATTAGTTTTTATTAATTGTTATTGATTGCCCCTTTTCCGGTGACACTGTTTTCTTTCTTACTGTAATTGTCTCTATGATCTGCTTATTTTAACCCTGTTGCCTTTGCTTGACCTGTTTGTTTCAATTTGCTGCCCCGTGTGAAGCACTTTGTGACAAGGGTTTAGAAAAGTGCTCTACAAATAAAGATTATTATCATCATCATCATCATCATCATCATCATCATCATCATATCAGCTGGACTCTGTGTCCGCATCTGGGTCCTCCTCCTGCGCTGTTATCTAGCAAACCCCTTGACACTCGGTCCTCCAAATGATAAGAAGATGACTCACGAGCGCGCTCGAAGAAGGTCACTAACTGAGAGCTCGCCCCAGTAAGCGGATGTTGCACAGAGGGTGTGTGTGTGCAAATGTTATAATCGGGGCTGAAATAAAATAAAAAATAAAAACTGCAAAAACTACACATATAAATCACTTCTCTAACCAAGAGAGAGAGGAAAAAACCAACAACCCGATGACGCAAATGTAATGACCCAGAGCGAAATGGGAAGAGTAACTCACAAGCCGCCCACGCACTCCACTTTAATACCGGTTTCCTTGCTCTGCTCTGCCCCGTTGGGTTTTATTCTACTGTCCTTCTCTGCAGAGATCCGGACGACGCGCAGCTCCAGATCCGCTTCTCTTGAGAGTGGCTACAGCATCGCACGCTGTACACAACACACCGAATGACTTGCTTTTGGTGGGATAAAAAAAAACAAAAAAAAACAAACAATCGAGGTGAAATGAGACAAAATTCACAAGGGGGGGCAATCTAGTTATTTCACATGCTACGGGCATGAGGCACGCTATAGCCGTCATATGCAGCTGTATTCACTTTAATCCACACACGCGCACACACAGACACACACACACACACACACACACACACACACACTTGTCCTCCTGTCTTCGGGAGGAAATTCACTGACATTTTACGATTTTATTTTGAAGAATTCGTGACCTAGCGTTCGGTCTTATTGCGGTCGATTTGACTCAGCTGATTTTTTTTTTTTTTTTTGTCGTCGGTGTGTAAAAAAGATGACATGCTGTGAGATTGCAGAACACGGCCGTCATTGGCTGTCGGCCTCACGTGACGACCACAATAAACAACGTGCAGGCAACGCCTCGTATTTCCAACAGAAATGAGTTTTTACAGATGGCATTTGTTCGAGGACCTTTCTTCCCTGGGCCAACGACAAGACTTGTAGTTGTAGAACAAGCGGGCGCCATTGCGCGCAAATCAGTGTCATTCCCACGAGGGCTTTCATTTTCCGCTCCGTCCCCTTTCCCATCAGGGGCTGAATCGCCTCCAACCTCTGCTGCGACCAGCCGGCAGCCAAGGGCTGCGCCAGGAGGAGGCCACTGAGAATAAACTCCTCAGCTCGGTTGAGTTTTTTTGGATGGGGGCAGCTTGCCCTGTAAGAGGCAGGCCCGCCGTCACGGCGGCAGGTGTACCTACTACACCCGCGGCCATGAAACAAAGGAACCAAGGGCAGAGCGTGCTGCGTTGTCCCTCAGCGTTTCCTGGCAAATCCGGATCCCCCACTTGCAAAAAAAAAAAACACATGCTCTAAATGAAGTGGAGGTTGTAATAATGCAGCAGCTGTATATGAAGCTTTGAGCGCTGCTCCACCAAGCAGTGCTTGCTGGGGGTGGTCATAGCCGGTCATGTCCAGTTTTTTTTTGTCCTCTGCTCCACATGTTGGGCGTCAGCTCTGATGTCCTCTGCCCTTTTTTTTTCTCTCTCTCTCTGCTACGGTTTACTGGCGGTGACTTAATTTTGTGGCTCACCACCGCCATTCAGGGAGCGCAGGGCGCCCGACACATCTCGGTCTTTGCCCCTGCTGCCGCGGCCTGCCCGGCATCACGAGCCACACACCTCCACGCCGGGGAAGTGCACGGCCCAAGCGCGCTCACGCTGTGCCAGCCAGCGGACAAGACGAAGTGCCGAGCACACATTTGGACCCCCCCCCCCTCAGGTGCGGTTTAGCAGCTGATTAAACGACAGTGACCTCGGTGACCCCCACGTCGCTGCTATCCATGTCAGTTTTCTGTTCCATCGCCCCGTTTGATCTGCTCAATGACGAATCAAGATGAGTAGTCAGGCACCGTCCATACACGGTGTCTGTGTTTCAAGGGACTCTTACCAGCCCCCGGCCCGAAGACAGGTTGGGGGAGAATCTGAAGGCCAAGAGAGTGTCTCTGGCTGAGAAAACCAAAGTGCACAGAAAATGCAAGACATACGGTAAGAGAGGAGGTAACCAACCGCCAAAAGCAGAGCCATTTTATCCTTTTGCTGTAGGCCATTGCAATTTAAAGTGTATTTTGGTCAAAGTTTATTCTCTTCCATATGTTGGTATCACCAAAACTCCAACCTATCTCCAGCGAACCTTCAGCGCTTGCTCCTGTATTCATCAGTCGAGTGCAATCACACCAACATGTAGGTACAAAACACCATTAGTGTATGATATTTAACGCACTTGGATGATAGTTTTTACTTTCCAGATTCAGATCCGGTTCCGAGACCGGGGACGGCTTTTACAGTGCAAGTGGACGAAGCATGGGCACGTTACATCTTCCAGAGATTTGAAGTTTATGACCGTTCCTGTTTCTCACATCCTGCTGTTGAAAAACAGCAGGATGCCTACAGTTCGCAGATGCCAAAGCCCGGCTGGTAGTTTTATTGTTTACTGAAGAAAGGACTTCCAGTTTTCCGGGTGATTTACAACACTGTGACCAGTGCTGGTGTATCAGGGCGTACTCATGGATTTGCTGTAGCATAGAAGATACAGTGATGTAATAGCTTGCCAACGATCTATTGTGTACAAGGAGAAAATACTACATAGTTTAACTTAAACTACATTAAATAAAAGTGCAATTTTTAACAATTTTGATCAACGTTGAAAGCCACTAAATGTTAATCAGATAAAGGCTTGTCGGAGTTGCTGAACTTCTATGTACAGTAACAACTACAGGAAGAAGATCTTATCCTTTCTAATATTCTGGAAGAAAACTTTCTGTGCATGCTCGAGGAAGGTCACTGACTAAAAGCTTTTTTTTCTGAGTAAATGAACACTGCGCAGATTGGAGGGTGCTGTAATCAAGGATGAAATTCAAATCTCAATACCAGCAATAAAAATCATAAGCAAAGCCTCGTGGTTACGTAGGCGAGGTCGCATCTCGGATCGTCTGTGTGTGAAGGACGCCAGCTGACCACCCGCTTCAGGAACCCCGTGCCGACTACGCGCTTTTCTCCATCAGGCTAAACTGCTCTGAAATAGAATAATCTTGTTTTTTTTTTCTTTTTCTGTGGAAATGAGCTGTTTCCCAGAGCAGTTCATGTCACCGCTGTCAGAGCGTCCAGGGCTCCTTGCTCATGTACAGACACCGGCCTTACCGAGGACCAGGGTGTCGAACAGCTCCAGGATTTCAAAGGTCAAAGCTTTTTACTTGTTCCGTGTAACGGTGTTCTCGATTTGATCCCCGAAGAGAGGATTTCCCTCACATTAATATTCTAAGACGAAGGATGGAACCATCAAATCTGTCACTGTACGCTGGCCAACATCACAGCCCTTCTCAGTAGGGTTTCTTTATGTCTTATTTACCAATTTATTTTTGTTAATGGCTCGCTGATTGATCTCTTTTCAAAGATATTTCTCCTGCCTAGTGTTTTAGATTCAAATTAAAAAACATAGGTTAGGCATGTTCGGGTATGACAGTGGCTCAAACCGCCTACTCTGCATTGCCACGTGGAAAGTAAACCCATTTGAAAGCTCCCTTTAAAACTGCGTCCACATTGACTGTCCTACCCAAGGTCAGCGTTATCTCAGGGACACCCAACTAAAGAGCTTAGCCTCTATGTCAACGAAAAGTCAGGGATTTGGGGCCGCTTGAACATCTTTATTCATCAAGATGTGATCAGCTTTTCTTTATTAGATTAAAAAGGAATTGGGTTACGTCCATGAAATGGATGCCATGCGCTTCTCCCTTTATAATTTACCAAGGATCATCTCTGGCAATTCGGTGCATTAAAACCCTTCACAAAAACAGCATTTTGTTGTTGATTTTACGCAAATTTTACTTTCAAAACTGCAGTCAAAATGTTCTCCTATTTTTGTGACTCCAAGTTAGATTATAATAAGTTGTATAGGTTATAATTGTTATGTAACAAGCTTCTTTACATCTTTATGGGCAATTCATCAGTTTTAAATTTCCTTTCTTGTACATGTTGCAGAATCGGGGACTCTTAACCCAAATCATGCACGTCCTTTTGTTTCCGCCCAACATTTGTACTGCTCAGGGTGTAACTAATTCTCCTGAGCCGACTGCATCTTGGCACATGATACACTGTTTGTATACTGCAGAAAAGATGTGACTCACATTAGTTCCTGAGCTGCCAAAAGTTGGCTCGCACATTGGCCCCGGATTCCGTAGGTTAAGGTCGGTGCCGTGTTGGTAAACCTCCAGGGAAAAGACACGAAGCTGCCGACTAAAGTACAATGTGTACTGTACTGTGAACCTTGAATAAGACAGACAACCCTGAAACACCGAATATGGAGGGATCACATGGTCCTCGGCAACGTAAGGAAAAACCCCTGTTTCTGGGTTAGTGAAAAAACTTTCAAAGCACATTGGACAAAGTCTAACTGACAATGCACGGTCGTCAAGATGAAAGGGCTGCTGAAATACGTGTAATGTCTGTGTCTGTCCAACAGGAGGTGGACGAATCAATGGAGATGCCATACAGAATTACAAAGCGCAGTAAATATCACTTTGACTGATTGAGGTGCATCAGTCTAAAATACCGCGAAATTAGGTAATGTGGCAGGGTGAAGTTTTCCTTACTCTCATGGACTGAGAGACGCGTAATGAGGATATTTGCTTAATAACATTCCCAGCTAAAATGACCACTGACAGTCTCAACAACAACCATACATTACTTCACGAGTTTGGCGTTTACTCCTGGGCTACTATTACAAGATGTTTCCCTCTGTTGGTATTTTAAGCCTCCACTGATCGTCCTCTCTTAGCCAAAGCCAGCACCTACTCGGGTAAAAAGAATTTTTATTTTATGCGCATCAAATTGTAACTGTTCCTTTCCTTTGTGCTATTTTTAAGCAAGATTCTGTGCAGTCTGCATAATGTGAAGCAGAGGGCATAAAACGGTAACCCAAATGTTAACTTCCACGGGGAGCAATAAAACACTTCTGTCTAACATGGTATGATTTTCTTAAAAAAAAAATTAACACTAGCATAAAGATGTCAGCCAACTACATCTAACGTATAGAATTCCAATCTGACTGGATCAAACTGGAACAGTCCAGACATAGATAATTCCTGGCTAAAGTCGGCAAAAAAGTACCTCTGTGTGCTGCTTTAATGGACACTAGAGGCAAAATGTGATTTACGCTGTGATTAAATAAAAATAGAAAAAATATTGCATGTTTGACTTTTCTTAGCAAAGATATTACGCATCACATTTTAATAATGAAAATTTATTTAGTGAAAATATATTTGTTCTCCCCTCACATAAATTTACAGCACACAAAATGATGTATTAAAAATCATGTAGAAACAATATTTACACCATTACAAAAATGTTGTTCAAGGCAAATTATTTGGCTGGCTAAATCCCTGTACTGACTAATGGAAATCTCTGTTTCTCCTCACTGTCTGTGGCCACTCGGGTGGATGCCTCTGGTTCACGTGGGGCGGCTCTCGTGAGCTCATGACAATGTCTATGGATATGGGAAACGAGAAGCGATCCAGCATCTGTGCGATCTTCTCCTGGGGAACGCCGTGCTTGTTCCTCCTTGAGGGCGGACAAGTGCAGTGGGGTTAATGTTAGGAAGCGAAGCTTTTCAAAGTCTGCACCGGCATGTAAGTATAATATGATAATCAAGAAAGCAAACCTCTCAAGCTCATAAAGATCAAACTTCCAGCTGGTGTCGGGCTCACAAAAGTCCACTCGGTATCCTCTCTCCAAGGCCTGTTAAAAAGTTGGAAATTTTAATTCGGATCTATGAAAGAGGCGTGAAACGCTGTAACTAAATGACTAAATACCATTAATTAGTTAATTAGTACTATTAATATGTGACATCCCCACCTACCATTTTGACATATGGCTTCATTTCCCAGGCTTGAATGTTTGTATTATCAATAATAATTGGGGACCGGCCATCATGCATAGCATCCTCAGCTGAAAGAGGATTAAGACACACTCAAAAAAAGATCGAACTAAGTGATGGCAAGAAAATAAAAACCTCTTCAAACCACATTTCTAAAACATAACTAAGTGGAATTAGTCACTCTCATATTGCAAACACTTTACTAACTGAAGAGGCACACTTTTAACATTTCTGGCTGCAACAGTGGTTTTTACCAGACCAATGAAGCTCCTCTTCAAATACAGTACTGTGCAAAAGGTTGAGGTACTGCAGACGTTTTAAATTCCTATCCAACCCGCAATACCATCGGAGAGGCGTCTGATTGGTTCCACATGAATTCTGCAGAATGACAACAACCCCAGACATACAGCCAGAGTCATAAAGGACCATCTTTCAGCCACAAAAAGAACAAGGAGTCCTGCAACAGATGGTGTGTCCCCCAGAGAGCCCTGACCTCAGCATCATTGAGTCAGTCTGGGATGACATGAAGAGACAGAAGACACCGAGACAGTCTCAATCCACAGAAGAACTCTGGCAGTTCTCCAGGATTCTGATTTCCTGTTTACTGCACTTTGTATGAAGTTATGCGATAAATAAAAAACATTCACAACATTTTTTTTTGGAAAGCATCCTCACTTTACTTTTAGTGCCTAAACCTTTTGCACAGTACTGTATGTCTGAAAATACCCTCACTGTCAAAACGACAATGAAAGAACCTCTCTGATCGACGTCTGACAAAAATGCCTTTGTTGCTGATGCAGTGAAAACCTTTTTCATGATAAGGAAATAACTTTCACGAACCCTTTAAGCTGTGTGAACATTTAAGGAGACAATACCTCTTCTCTGGTTCCATTCATGTGCCACTCCAAGAAGGTCTGGTTCATAGCAGTAGCCATCCCTGTGAGCAAAGTAGTCATCTGTGCTCAGTATGAGCCCACTGGGACCGGTGGAGAGCAGCTCCCTGTGAGAGAGATGGGACACTGTACAACTAAAATACATCCAGGCTTGGATATTGAGCTTTAGACTCCTTTAAACTGAGCAACACACAAATTTAGGTGACTTGAGATTTACGTACCTGGCCAGTGTTGATTTCCCAGATCCTGGCAATCCCCTCATCAAGATCAGCGCAAAGGAAGTTTCGTATGCACGAGCGTTATCGGGGGGTCTGCTGTGGTGCTGTTGCTCCCAGAGTTCATTTTCTGAAACAAATCTCTGTCGCCTGTCATTATCGTCACCAAACTGAGACCATTCTTCTTCTTCTCTGTCTCTAGACCATCCTATATTTACATTATCTGAGTACGGGTCGTATGTACAACCCCGTTTGTCCCTGTCAAAGTGATGTGGATAATCTCCATAATAGCCCTGAGTGGGGGGACTGTATACATTTGGAGACGGGAAGCTAGAAAACGCTGGAAAATGCGACTCCTCTCGATACTGCTTTGCCATGCCCAGACCGCTCCAGTCGGGATTCAAGTGTGGTGCCGGGCTTTGTGGATCTGGAAATTCAGATGGGAGTGGTGGATGATGGATCGGGGGCTTGTGTACCCTTGGATTTGGTGTACTGTTCGGCGGTTGAGGATAACGCCACTGATTTTGAGTGGGAACAGCTCTACCAGAGCTCAGGTGCATGTGTGGCCGCAGCCTTCTGGGGTAGTAAGGCTCATTCTGATACCAGTGCGGCCAGCACGGCTGTTTCTGCCCACTGCCTTTCCGGTCGCGGTCTGTTTCTGCAGATTTGCTTGCATTAACAATCTTCCCCTGGCTTACGTTCTGAGCGCGTTTGCCGGCAGACATTTGAGGAGGCGTGGGTGGTTGGAAAAAACCTTCATCTCGTTGCCCTGGGTTACCATTAGCACCATCAGGTGTATCGATCTTCTCGAGCTCTTTGTAAAACTCACTCAGTGTGTCTTCAATGTCAGACTTGACTGTGGCTGTTCCTGGGGGAAATGCCGGACCAATGAATGTTGTGCTGGTGAGTCCTACCTCCTTTAAGACACGCTCCCTCACACTGCTGTCTGGACCGATGCAGTCACCGCTCGCACATTTAGTGTTTTTGTCGGCAGAGTCCTCTCTACCATCTTCCCTACTCTCACCCAAACAAGGGCTTTTCATATCAGAAGAGGTCGCACAGGTGGATTTAGTATGAGACATCTGTATGGAAAGAGATTAAAGCGCAGTTAATATTGCACAACCACAAAAATATTAAATTATAACTAATTAACCACTGTAGTTATTTGCATTATTACACTTTTTGGTGCAGCAAATGGTTGGTTAAGATTTTAGTGTATAGGTAAATCAGTATGTTAGTGTGTGCATACTTGCAAACTCATTTAGATCATACTTTCCATAAACTGAAGCTAAAACGGACAGCTAGCCCAACAGTTATCCGTTAGCTAATCTCACCGGAAGGCGAAAAAAAACAACTTTGTTACGGTAAATAGTACACTACTTCAACATACCAATATAGTAAATGTCTCTATTCTTGAATGCTTACCGTATACATCCAGGATGAATAAATAATGTGGGTAAAAACGATATGAACAATAAAAACCCGGCACACAATCTCAACATGCCTTGTGTTTACGGATGTGACATTGCTCTTCTTCTGTTCGGTAAGGGCCGGCTAACCCGCTAGCGAGTGCGTTAGCGCCACCAGTTGGTTTGGAGCGGGCACCGACTGCACACGGTGGCCCACTACTAGCTACAACCGTACAGCCTAATTCAGTCCAGATGTTCTTCCGCATAATCTAATTTTACGATACCTGAAATGTTTTTGACGCTGTTATAGGGGTGTTAATTAAATTCTGTATTTTACCATTGAGGTCACAGTTAGTGCCGGTGTTTCACTAGACTTCATTATATTACTTATGTAATAATAATAATACTAATATTACTTATATTACTTCCCATGTATGTAAATGGGAAGTAGAAAAAAATGAGAAACACCTCTCAATATAACCTTGTCCTGTGCTAACTACTTTATAAAGTGTATCTTTCTGTAAAACTGACACTTTGTGACTGCATTTATGATCGTTTCTTCTGGAGTGATTTAACAGATGTAAAACACTGTTATACATTTGGGTTTTTTGTGTCATAGCTGACACGTCAAACATGTCCTCGTTTTTAACCTTTTGTTACTAGTTAACAACTTTACTATTCAAATGTGGAGAATCCATTTTTGGTTTTCAATAATAACTAGTTACTTAAAAATGTTAAGTTCTTAAATTAGTTATTAAGTTATCAACCATCATAAACCTCAGTTTGTTCAGTATTGAACTATCCTGTACAGTATATGTATGTTGTTTTAGAACCGACTTACTTACAAAAAACAAATATGTCACTAAGGTGTGAAAGTAGACTTCCCTTTAGGCTCTCTGTTATTTGCCCCTCAAACAAAGCACAAGTAGGGGATTATGGAGCTAAATTGAAGGAATGCAATTCTAAATTTGTGTTTAACTTAGTTTAATTTACAGACAAAAAAGTAGACAGAGGAAAGGATCCGTGGGAAGTGATGACATGATTTTACTTTTGTGAGGTGACATCTCCTCTTTAATTAGTCCAGTGAAACTACAAAAACCACAGAATATGTGCCATATGCAGTTTATTTTGTATAGTTTTTGCAAAGTTGTAGCGTTATCATCATCATACAGTCTTATGTACCTACAATACATCACCAGCACGCAATGTCTTGAGTATCAATCATCGCCAGTTCCTCATCTTTCACCCATTCATCTTCCATCGGTGAAACAACAGGTTTGCGAGCTGGAGTCTGTAAAGTTTTTAAAGTGCTAGGTGTCCCAGACCTCCGCGGGGGGTTAAATGTCTTATTTACACATGGAGAGGCCACTGAGCCCAGAAGAGGGAGAGCTGTTGGAGACGGGATGCGAGACAGATAGTCCAGAGCTCGTCTCCTCTTCAGACTTCTTTGGTCTCTCTCTGTTGAAGAGGTTGCTGTAGGAGGGGTCCTGCTGACAGGCAAGGAGGATCCAAGGCTTCTGACTGGCTGCTGAGATATCAGCTGCATATAAAAAGGGTATAATTTAAGTTTGTAAATCAATACCAATTGGTTATGAGAGGAAATGTATTTAACAGCCCCAGATTTCACGAAAAGTGCATAAACTCACACTTGTCTTGGTGTCCTGTCTTCTGTCCGTTGTACAAGCTGGGGTTCTTGGTTGCAGAGCGGGAGAAGAGATGGAGCTCAGGCCATCAGACTTGACTAAATGTGAGAGCGTTTCTTCAGCAGTTAGAAAGAAGTTCTCCTGACTCTGAAAACACGTGACGACAAATTTTAGTTATGACATTTTATGGTATCCAAACAAAGGAAAGATAAGAGAAAAATGAGAGAGCTCTACATGGTTCAAGTCAGTTAAGAGTAAAATCTTGTAAACAGTAATTCCAGCGTCTGACCATAAGTCAGTACCACCTCCTTACCATTTGTCTGTATGCACGGTTTACATCTGTGTTTTTACAGAATTCCTTTCACGTGTGACATGAAGACAAACGAGGTATAAAATACTTGTTAGAGGTCAATATGAGAGACTGCATTGACAAAAGTTTGCTATTTCATCACATTTTCTTCACCTGCATTTCCATTGGTGTTCAGCACAACTTCTTTTAAAAGTTAACTCAGTAAGCATGGCAACAATTCCTTGGTATGTGAGAAATAGTGTTTCAGCACTAGCACTTCTAGTTTCATCTAATCTAATCTAATCACAACATGAACTTTTCTGGCCGTGAAGGCACTGAGCCTTTGATGTAAGAGGGTGAATGATAAACACTGTTTTTGAAGCATGTCAGCAGCTTTACAGGTTTTGGATTTTGGCATTGTACCTGGACCAGGGTTCTGAGCTGGCTTAGGAATTCCTGTAGATGAACCTCCTTTGGGTTTGTAGAGAAGACGGTCAGATCTCCAGCGTACACAACAGGAGTGGGACATATGGACTGACCTCTCAGCTGCAGGTTGCTAAGAGCCAACAGCACGCGTGGTTTTACAACATCTTCCAGGCCAGACTGAGAAAAGCTGCTGAAACAGCGCACTTTAACAAAGTTCAGTCTTCCGTCAGCCAAATAAAATGCAGGAGAGGAACCTGTGTTAAAAAGTATGAACAATTATTTAGGAAACGATATGCTTATGGAAAAAACAGTTAAGAAGAAAAAAAAAAATTACCAACCCTGTCCATCTATGATACTAATGATATATCCTGTGAGATCAACCTCTCCACACAGTGGCTGGAATTCTGGGTTTTGAAGATTCACAAAACTGGTAGAAACCCTGGGTTGAAAACGTGCTGATAACCATTCCTGGGAAGCCTGAATGTTAAGACAAGTCATATAGATTAGAAAATATTTCCATCATCTATCCAATTTATATATACACTCTATACATAATTAAATATGTACACCATGTGTGCTAAAGACAGTAGTTTCCTACAATACCTCTAATTCCTGAAACTGTGTTTTCTTCGTTCCAGTGAGTTGAACAGTTTCAATTCCGTTGCGTTTCTTTCCATCTGAAGTGGTGAGGTTATAGACTTTGTAACGACAGCCTTCCTTCAGTAAAGACTGAAGATCTGAGGAAGGTCGCCAAAAATTCAACTGGTAAACTAAAAACAAGAAAAATAAATTACAAACAGTGTTTGTTCACACAACAGCACGTGAGTTCAAGTAATCATTGATAGGTCAAAAAAGAAGAAAAATGAAGACACACCGCTGCCAGGTTGGTCCCTGGAGTCAGCAATGCAGAGTCTCCACACGGGTGTAACGTCTCGTTTGGGACAGCTCCCATCATTGTTCTCTGCTTCTAGAGCACGGCGGTATCGTTCCTGCAGTTCAGCCTGCTTCTTCTCCATCAGAGAGCGCCTGTAGGTTTGCAGAGTCTCTAACTGTTGTTCACTCAAATGAGCCTAGGACGTGGAAGTGAGAGAGGTATGCAACTAAAGCTCTTCATAATAGAGAGATTAAAAAACAGTCTGTTAAGTAAATTTCCTATGACCTCGAGGTAAGCTGGGTCATCCTCCACTGCTTCATACAGCTCCTCTCCATCTTGCAGACTCGCAATATCCCGACGCCTTATTGTCCGTCTTCTGGGTTGAGGTTTGTTATTACCTGAAGATGACAACTTGTTAAACCCCTCCCATTTCAATATGTATTTAACATGTGAAAAACATTCCTACCTTTCTCCTGCTTTTCAAATTCATCTTGAATCTTGGCAAAAAGGATCTCCATGGCCTTTTGTTTGTGGCTGCTGTATCGTCTCGCCTCCTTCTCTTCTGCACGAACAGAACGGAACACAACGCCCCCGTCTGGTTTCCTCTCCATCCACTGGAAAATATAACAAGCGTATGGTCAAAAGGGATCATAACATGAACTTCCAGGAGTAACAGTGAATTAATGGAAGACTAAACTCACCTGTATGGGGTAGCTCCTCAGTATGGTAATGTCCACACATCCTACTGGACCTCCATTGCTGCACAAACAGGAGATAGGAAGCAGGAATGGTCGGGGATCTCTGTGAAATCCCAGCTTAGTATCCCACCGTGCGGGTCTGGTGCTATTTGCACAAATCTAAAAACACAAACAATAAGTTACCCTTGTTGAACTTTTCGAAAGATAAAACAAGTTATGGTCTCCCTGTTAAAGTACCTTTAACATTAGAGATTCAGGTGCCTCCAAAGGGGAGCAAGCATCTTGTGATCCCACCAGCTGAGCCCCGTGGATGATCAACTTCCCACCAACCGCAATTCGACCTTTGTGAAGCATGGCAGTCAAGGGTTCATCCAGCTGAGCTTTAATGGCGTACCATCCGTCTGTCAACCAAACAACTGCAGATGGGGGTACAGCCTTGTCATCAGCACCTTGTGGAGTCTTGGTGTCATTGCGACCATGTCTGTTCGGGGAGTGACCCCTGGAGTCGATCCCACAAACACACAAAACCAGGGTTTTGGCTGCTGTGTCGTCTTTCTCCATGATCTTTCTCAGAGCTGGCCTACGGCTGTGGTCTATCTCTACATCATATCTGAGACATGTAAAATAAAATAAAAGCATTTAATTGACATAAAATGTAACATTAAAACATTTCATTGATCAATAAAAGATAATACCATTAATTCACATATGTAGCAATGCTCTGTATTTTGTACCTTATCAATTAGCCACAAAAGTATGTATGTAAATGTAAAAATTACATACTTACATTAATTTCTTTTTATGCTTATAAAATTTAATTGAACCAAGTAGAGCTGAAACCCTTAATACATTTGACAATTGACAACTATCTTAATAATAAATAATAGAATAAGTAAAAATTGCAAAATTGATTGGTTGCAGCTTCTCAATTGTGCAATTCTGTCTTTCATTGTCTTCTCACACTGTCATTTCGACGAATCAAGACTTTTGAGAACATTAGCTTGGGCTGTAGGGAACTGATACAGGTTTGTTTTTTTAAAGTATTTGCAACAATTTATAAATCAAACAACTGTACAAAAAAAATAATTGAACAAATCAATAATGAAACTAATCATTGGTTGCAGCCCTAAACCCAAGGCTTTTGTAATGGTTATGCAAAATGGCATTAGGCTATGTGTAATACTGAAGTTTGTTTCGGATTTGACATTCACACATTTATAGAAGTAAAATAAGCTATAATCTTACATACCTGTACTTAAGCTGTAGGAGAACCTGCTCTGGCGTGAGACAGAGGCTGCCCATTGTTTCTGGAAAAGATCTTTCCATGGAGGCCTGCTTCCACACAATCCATCTGTAGTGATTGTACGCCCACTCCTCGCTAATCAGTTTAGGATCCACACCTGGGGTGTCACATAATGCTCTGTGGACAGTGTAGAACAAGATGATACAGTACATTCAGCCTGCAGCCTGCAGCCTGCATTTGCAAACCCGCAATAGACCTGGTTTCTCAAACAGTATAATAAGTTTAACATTACAAAGTCTGATTTACACTAAACTTGGAATCAATAATACCTATAAAACTCCTCTTTCCCTGCAGTCCCCTCATTGCTGGGGATCAGCCATCCTCCATCTGCAAGCCGAACACCACCTCCGTCTATGAATGCTTCCAGTTTGAGGAACTGTTGCAAATTGAAGCGAAAAGTTTCTGCAGTCTCACTGGTGATCTCAGACACATGCTGATGAACTCCATATCCATACAGCTGAAATACAGAAACATCATGATAAAACATTGTTTACATAACAATAGATATTTTAACCAAATACAACAAAATATACTGAGACAATTTAAGTCCAGTGACAATTCGAGCATTGCCTGTTTTTGGGTGTATCCTGCAGGAAGCTTTCCATTTACTGCCGCTTTTAAAGGGATCCTTGAAACCCCCGAGGTTTTGGTTAGAAACAAACTGCCTGGCAATGGTCGAATCGTCTGACGCTTCTTTTTCCTGATTCTCATGTCTTGCATATCCCGTGCCAGTTCCACATTTTCAAGATTCTGAAACATGTCTGTAAACCATAAACACATTATTATTTTACCTGTATTATGCAGAGTATAAACAGTGTATCATACTAACTTCATCTGAAAAGGTTACTGCACCTTGGCATCTGGAAAATGTGTCCTCCACACATGATGCCTCTGCAGCAGAGTCCTTTGATCCACAGACAACAGGGATGTTTGGATTCTTCATCAAATAATCACTTTTTGTGTTAGCCAAGGCCACAGTGTGAATGTCTTCTTTGCTTTTATTACACGTTACACCTGGACTGCTTTGTGTTTTTTTACTAGGTGGTGCATAGCTGTTGCAGTTAGAGGGCATTACAAAGAGATGGTGGTGTTTATCCTCCTCTTCCTGTGGTTTAGAGGAGCTCTCTTGGACAATAGTTCTTTTTATTTTAAATGGAGGAACAAATGCTGAAGGCGTTCTTATGTTGTCCTTGACGACCATATTCTTGCGAGTCTCCGTCTTTGCTTTCTTGAGGAATGGAGGAACAAACCCTGGCATCTTGGATTGTGCTGATCTGCTGTCTACTGAGGTTGAATGTTGTGTTGGTGTTGTCATTTGCAAACTGGTTTCCACATAGTTTTTTCCATTGCTGTAAAACAAAACAAAACAAAAAAAACATTATGAAGAGCTTATTAACTGTGTTAGCTGCTTGAAAACATGGCCAACAATTCAAAGGCAACTTACCAGCTTGGCCTTGTGATGTTTGGTTGAGGAGAGACGCTGTACTCGAAAGCTCTCCTGTCTTTCATTATACCTTAATTTCGGGGTCAAAACAAAACAAACAAACAAACACATAGACCATGAGTTATAATTAATATATAATTAATCTATGAGACAAAATACGTATTCTTTGGATAATTTGTTTCAGTGCTAATGACTTACTGTTCGGACAACTTTTTTGCGGACGGAGTGTTGGACCTCTTGGACCATTAACAGTCCTATCAAATTCTTCCAGTAATCGTCTTTTCAGAGGGGGCTGGCCTGGAATATGTCAAAACAATAAGGTAACAGAGTTTATAGTCAATAGTCATGGTTGTAACACAGAGCTTAAGGTTAGCAATAATCAAGCATTTTAGTTAATTTCAAAATAACTGCTCTCGTGCAATATGGGAACAATTGATTTAACTTAGAATATGTGATGAAGCTAAAGCAGATAGACTTTGACCTAAGTCACAAGAATTGCAATCAAATACATTTGTTCTTCAAATAGTCCAGATTCAATAAGATCTAAAAACACTGAGACAAACTATACAGCCCTAATAAAAATATATTATACTAAATACATTTCTGAGTAATACCACAGACACTTACCAGTCATATCTTCATCCACTACTGATCTTTTCCCTCTTCCTTTGTGTTCCTCTATAGAGCTGTTGTTGGATTTGCGGTTATCTTGCAGTGGCATGTTTTCTAAAGTCACTGAGAGACTTTCATCCTCTAACAAAGCTTTGGTGCAGTCCAGAGCTTCCTGGGCAAGAAACTTCTGCTGGGTTTCAGTGCAGCCACTGAGGTTAAGTGACTGAAACATTTGAACCGAAGACTCCTCTGTCCTTTGAAACTTAGGTCCCTTGCTGCTGCTCGTATGATTTACTTCATAGCCCAACAATGGAAGTGCCTTTTCTTTGACAGAAATGCAACCATGTACACTTGAATTTTGCAGAGCTTCATTTTCATGCTCAGTCTCCTGCAAAGACTGAAAAGATTTTACTACCTGAGGGGCACTTTGCTTAGCAGACATGTCTATGTCTCTGGCTGTGGTGAGATTAGAATTTGAATTTCTTTTCATATCTTCCACTTTTGATAGATCTGACCTATGGGTGTCATGTGGGGTTGTTGAATATGAGTTTGAACCATGACTCTCCCCATCTGCAAATTCTTTCCAAAGGTTCTTTGCTTTCAAAAGATTTTTCTGTGATATTTGGACTTTCGCTCCACCTGCAGTTGTGAAACCACAATGTAATTTTTCTGTATTATTTTGAGTATCTTCATGTTTATCACTCTTCCTTGTGTTTGAAACAGCTGAGATCTCTGCATTTAAGCTGATGTCATTGAAGAGTGCTTTTGCCTTCTGTAGGGCCTCAGATGAAAACGCCACTGTCTTACCACTGGCTGCAAGAAAGCCACCATTCCTGGGTGGTGAACAAGAAACAGGCATCTTATGTGTTGGCTTTATACTGATTTTATCCTCAACTCCATCACATTCACTTAACAGAGTTTTTGCTTTCTTCAGGGCAGTAACTGAAACAGCAACTCCTATGCCACCATTCTGTGGTGGAAAACTGTCTTTTTCTTGTTTAAGTTGTTCGTTTGTGTCCTTAAATTCAGCACTTTCATTCAATAGTGACTTTGCTTTTGTCATTGCGTCATCTGACACGGATACTTTTTTCCCACTGGCTGTACTAAATCCACCACTGTTGCCAAATTCATTGAAGGCAGAGGAACCAATGTTCTTTGATGTAATGCACAATGGGGTAGAAAGTGGCTTTGCCATCAAAGATGGGTTTCCGTTGGTAGAATCTGGTTTGTTCTTAAAAACACCTTTGTGAATCTCCACATCATCATGATGCGTCACGATTTCATGGTTTACATCTGGTCCCACATTCAAATTTTCAAACTCAGTGTGTCCACTTCCATGGTCTTCAGAAGTGTTTGTTACCCTTTGATCTTGTTTAAATTTTGAAAGGTGTTTCTTCTCGCTGCCACTTCCACTCACAGGTCCTACACCTTTCTCATATTTTTCTGACATTCTGTTGTTGTTGTCCATAATGTCACAGTCTTTGAAGAAAGCATCATCTTCTTGCATTACTTTTGCTGAACCATCTTCAAATTCTTTCAAAACATTTGTTGCTTTCAACAGATTGTTCTGTGACACATGGACAGTTGCTCCCCCTGACGTCATGAAACCATAGTGTATTTTATCTGAATTCCCAGTACTGTCTGGTTTCTTGTCATTATTCCCTGTGTCTGAAACAGCTGGGATCTCTGCACTGAAAGTGATGTCACTGAAAAGAGCTTTTGCCTTCTGGAGGGCGTCAGCTGAAAGTGCCATAGGCTTACCACTGGCTGCAAGAAATCCACTATTCCTGGATGAAAGACCAGGAACGGGGATCTTGGAATGTGATGGTTTTACACCAATTTCATCCTGAACGGCTTCACATTCACTTAACAATGATTTTGCTTTCTTAAGAGCTGCAGATGAAATGACAACTCCTTTGCCACTGGCTGTCTGAAATCCACCATTTTTAAGTGGTGCAACTTGAATTTGACTGGTGAGATGATCTGTCCTTAAAGCATCTTCTTTCTGGTTCCGTTGTTTGTTTGTGTCCTCGAGTGTATGAATTTCATTCAAAAGACATTCCGCTTTTTTCATTGCATTAGCTGACACGGATACTTTCTTCCCACTGGCTGTACAGAATCCACCTCCACTGCTCAATTCATTAATGGCAGAGGAGCCAGTAATCTTTGATGTTGTGCACGAGGGAGAAGAAAGTGCCTTTGCAGTTGAAGAAAGGTTTCCATGGAAAGAAACTGCATTCGTTGAAGCCGGTGTATTCTTCAAACCGAAACTCTGAATCTCCACATTTTGCTGTACAACCTCTGTATGGCATGCAGATGGTCCAGCATTCACTTTTTCAAAATCACTGATTGGTTCTTCAGAAAAGTTCTCTTTAATCCCTTGGACATTTTTAATTTTTGAAAGGTTTTTCTTATGACTGACACTTGCAGGCAAGGGTTCTGTGCTCTTTTTACATTTTACTAAAATGCCAGTGTTACTGTCACTAATGTCACAGTCTTTGAAGACGGCATCTGCCTCTTGCATAGCTTTTGTTGAAATAGAAATCCCTTTCCCACTGGCCATCTGGAACCCACTTTGACACGTGGTTGTGTCCTGTTTGCCGTTTTTAAAACTTTTGGCAGCATCTTTATCTCTAATGCTTGTGACCGGTCTCTGCTTGGTTTTAGCATCAACTTCACTGCTTTGCTTGTTTGGTAAACTGTGATCTGCCAGATTCTCCTCTAAATCTGCAAACAAAGCTCTACCTTTACTCAGATATTTTTTTGAAATTCTCACAACATTTCCTCCTGCAGTTTTAAATCCTACACCAACCAAAGGATTTTTGTCCTCCTGCTCGCTTGTTTCAGTATACATAGCTCTGTCAAGATTTTTGGGCTCGGTTGACATAATACTGCTACTGTCTTCAGAGATTTGCTGTGAAGAGGAAGACACACCTTCAGCAGAGGAATTTTCTTTTTTCATTGCACTTGACAATGAGTTAGCTGTGGATTTACTCGTGCCCTTGGATATCTCACTGTTGGTGTTACCATCTGAAACTGCAGTCATTTTATTAAGAATCCCAGTTATTGCAGGGTGCTTTTCAGCATCTGAACTAAAGCTATCATCAAAATCTATGCCCATAAGAAAATCAGCGTCAAGTTCTTTGTCAACTTTTTGGGGCGGGGTGGCATGATCTTGACAATGTTGCTGTAGCTTTGCAGTTTTGAACTGAGTAAATTCAAACTGGCTATCTGCTTCTTCCAGGAGAGTGCACAGTTCCGTCACATCAGCTTTTTGTGAAGCTGTTAACTGGCAACTGATATCGTGAAAATTTTCATTTTTAGCAGCTGGCCGGTTTGAGTTAGAGATTGTAATTTTCATTGATCCATTACTCATGCCTATTTCATCTTTAGTGCCATTGGTTCTTTTAGTGGGCCGATCGCTAAAAGTCCTTTCAGCTTCGTTCTCTTCAAAGAAACGCTTTGCCTTCTCCAGGTTGGGTGAGGAAATCTGTATATCCTTTTTGAAGCTGTTTTGAATCCCGATGCATGGACGGAGGGAAGAGAAACTGTTGTTTTCTCTGGGAAACTGCCATTAACTTGACTATTGAGTGGAAAGCAATTAATGTTACTAACAGCTCCTTTTGCACTACTGGGTTGTTGTGCTGATGTGCTCTCTACATACAACTCACTCTCTCTGCAAGAGCCCAGTGTCTGGCTTTCCTTGATTGCAGTGGGCAGTTTGGCATCAGATTCAGCTTTTTGTAAAAGATCATCCAAATGACATCTTTCATTTCCTGTATTTGTAGATAGAAAAGAAGCATTCCTGTGGATATCAGTTTTAAAGTCTGTCCACTGTTGAAGAATAAACGATGTGGATACCAGTCTGTCGTTGCAGATATCCATGGAAGACTGGAATCCACTGTCACTTACTGTGCCCTCATTAATGGAATAATTTTGATTAGTGGCGGAAACATATCTTCTGTTATTGACACCATCACAGTCCTGGTGAAGGTTTGCTTGCCTTGCTTTCTGTTTAGCTCGTTTTATGGCTGACAGACAAGCTGATGTAGAGAAGCCATTTTGAGGAGCACTCTCTGCTACTTTACCCAGTTTACCGGGTTCTAACATTTGACTGAAGTCTTGTGCAAAATCTCTGCACAGCTGTGACATGTCAAGATCCTGGACTGTTGCTTGTACAGAAGGAGGCACACTTTCTTCAGTGACATTTTCCTGTTTTTGTATCTCATTCTCTGTGATAGTGCAATGGTCGGCCTCATCTGGGGGTTTCCCCAACAGCTTGGCACTCAGTTTATATCCTGAAAGAAAGCATGATGATAAAAAAGGATAAATTCAGTCATTGTAGAAAAACAGGCTTTTTCCATGTTGATAAAAAGTGTATTATAGCATTTTATGAATACATTTACATGCATGAGAAATGTGTTACCAGAATCTGGAATCCCTGGTGATGAGTCCATCTTCAGAAACGGTGTTTCTGTTCCTTGAACTTGTGTCTTTGAAGTCTCAACAGTGTAAACAAATTTTCTCTTTTTCTTAGTAAATCCAGAGTCTGTGATTTTCAAAGGTGGCTTGACTAGCTGGGTAGATTCAGAGTCACTCTGCAGTTTGTCTGTTAAATTGTTGTCTTCCACTTGTGAAGCACGACTGTTATCATGGCAAGAAGAAGCTAAAGTACAGGGAGGAATTTCAGATAAACTCAACGGAGACCACTGGGCGATTCCAACATCTCCAGTTTTCAGTGGCGGTGAGGAAGGTTCGACAGGTTCCCAATCATCAGTTCTCTGTTCACTGGACGCAGCTTTGTTTGTAGTTGAGATGTCTGTAGAGATGTAGCCATGTTGATTTGTCGGAATGACTTGCTTCCTCTTGATTCTGTCAGTTTTCACTTTTCTCAGTGCTGAATTACTGTTGCTAAAAAATATCGAGAGAACATTTTCAGCTCCATCTAGAACACTTGCTACTGTGCTGCGTATTTCTCCATCCTCAATAGCATCTGGTAGCTTCTGCTGCCAAACGCTTTCACTCTGATTCTGTGAATTTTGGGGGGAATCATTGGACTCTGGATTCTGACCAGCCTCAGGGGAAACACCAACTGTTGATTACAGACCAGCAAACAGTATTAGTGTGCATTATGTATCTAAAAGCCTGTGTAAAATACATACATCTGTTTCAATGCTCATATTCAGAGCTACTGCACCATCATTGATATTAGCAAAAACTGTAAAAGGAAAAACTCTGTACCTTGGTGAATGGTAGGCATGCCATTATTTTTGGGTGATTCTGCCCCAACTCTGGATACATTGGAAAGAGAAGGAAAAAGCTTCCGTACAAACTAAAAACAGGTAAGAAAGAAAACATTAGTTTCAGGAGCAATTTGAAATGCCACACCTGTTTATCCCCATGTATACTATAAGGGTATGCCTCCTCTGTCCTACACCAAAAAAATAAAATCAATAAACTCCACATTTCATTCCTCTTGATTCCTTGTCTATTCACATTTTAGATCATATGGTGTGAAGCATTAATAGTGTCAATATATTCTGTCTTTAACAGATCAAAACAGACATTAAGCATAGCATTTTTTTATTTATTTTAAAAATATAATGAAAGGCTCTTGCACTGCTGAACTTAAATCCACACTTAAGATGCACACACAGTAGGACCAGAGACTTGACATTCAGTAACATTCTAAAAATCAAAGAGATAGATAAAAGTTTGCTGTATATTTGGGCAGGACAGATTACTCACAACATTTTTGTCAGAGGAAACACTCATTGGGCAGGGACTCTCATCAGTTTTAGCTGTAACATTAAGAAGACACACTAATTATTTAACAAATCACACACACAGATTTTAATAACAAAAAACTGAGTCATTTGCTTACATAAAATCAGGGTGGATGGCACGGCTGGTGGGGTATTCAGAGAACTGGTCCACGATATATCAGGATGAATCTGTGCACCGAGACTTTCAGATATTTGCTTGGCGTAGCTGACCTGTCATTCATAAAACCTTAATGTTATCCATTACTCTACATTCAAATACCAGCATTTGCTGAAAGAAAACAACATCACTGTTTGACTTAATACACTTACGGGGGATTTTGGGGTGGTATGAAGCAAATCTGGACAGATGACAGAAGCAGAAGAACAACCCAGTGACGATAAGATCTTTATATCAAATATAATTCAAACAGATGAAATACAGATGAATTTGCAGCTCACCAAAACTGTCTGGACTCAGAGGCCGGATTCCTCCATATTTTGCCCCTGGGGCCCTAAAAAGAACAAGACAGACATCAAAAACTGCCAACAGCCATGACAACACACGTAGCTTCAGGAAAATCAACTTGAAAATAGCTCCATTAACATTGACTTAACAATGTATGGAACCAGAATTTAGTTGTAAACTTCTGAGTCTTTTCTCAAAGCACAATTCTTCACCATCAAGAGTTATATGTAAAATCAGACAATGACAAAGCACTAAAGATAAAAACACTGCTCCAAAAAATATATTTGGAATATTTATTTAAAAAAAAAAAAAAAGAAATAAAACCTTCTTTCAAACAGCACAGACAACAAAGTCTTAAAGTTGTTGCACTCACCTCTCTTTTGACATCCGAAGCAAAGATGGACTTTGTGTTGCCGTCCTTGGCAGCGTTTCTTTTTTTAAGATGTACCACAGAGAAACATTGATTTCAGATGCAACCTCAAGAAAGCTTATCAATGCACAAGTAGGCCATTACAATTTACAATAATATACTTAAAATGTCCAATGCAGACATCCACCGTCCGGTTTAGCATTAAGTTATTTAGCTTGCTGGAATTTTTTTACTTCTGTTTCTGCATAAATACATCAAGGGTCAAATTTTCATCAAACATTACCTTGTTCAGCAGTGAATGTCTGCTCATCCTCAGATTCAGGAGAAAAAACTCGACTGTGTCTGAAAACTTTGGGGGTTGAAAACAGCTGACTGTCTGGTGCAGTCTTGTCAAAAGGTGTTTTAAAATTTCCCTCCTGGTTAGCACACTCGTCGTCTTGATCAGAGACATTTCCCTCATTAGTGAGCGCTTGAGCGGTCAGTACGTCAAACCAGTCGGGGTCCAGTGGTCCCAGCTCTGAATAGAGAAATATAAAAAAAAATAGCTTCCACCTCAGTATTGAGAACAACAACTCTACAGTACAGTACATGGTGTTTTGATTTTTGTGTTTGCCTGAAAATTATTGTGTGGTGATTATGTAGCCGTGTGTACAGAAGGTGGAAAAAAATCATGAACGCGTTCGCAATGTAATGCAAAACAAAAGCCCTGCAACAAGTACTACCCCTGGGCAGCTTATAACGCTCAATTTTTATTCTATAGAAAATGAAGCTGTGCTGATGTTCAAAGCCAAAATTATTTACATAGCAAGTTCACACGACCGTTATCTCACCTTTCCAGATTTCATCTTTGAAGGCGTCGTACATGTTTTTTGAGGGTAAATCCATTCCAGGTGAGCTGTGTAGTCCCTATAGGTCGCTACGCGGCACACCTGAGGAAACACAGTTTTCGCAATGAGTAACCGCTAATTTAACTACAGCAAGTTATCTTTAAGTCGAGTGGTGGGACAGCTTCCTTAGGGTGGGCACGGCCAGCCTGCTGCCACTTCCGACCACACGTTATGTAGCTGCTACTCAACTACGTTAGCGTATGTTAGCTATAACAGTTTAAAGACCAACTGTGTAGAGGGTAACGTTAGCTAACATCTGACTCGCAGCCGTACAAAATATTATAGTTGGACGCCAATGTATAGAAAACACTAAATTCAGGTGAACCTACGCATTCACAAAAAAAAAGACGGAAAACATAGGATTTGGCTTCGAGGTTGGTCTAACATACCATGACGGCGTACGAAAGTCTTGGCTTTCATGTCACGACGAAACTTTGCGAAGAAATACTGACAACAAACGACAAACTATCGGGTAAAACGACAGAGGTAGTTGCTGCAACTCAACCCGCTAGCTAGCTCGCCCTTGCCGAGAAAACAAACCTCGCGCGCCGCTCACCGGAACTCAGCTCGACTTCAAAATAAGAGTCCCGTTTAACGTAAACTGTGGAGACGGCAGTTCAGTTCTCTCCTACGTGTTTTCAGTCGTTTACAACAATATAAGGAACTTAGTGTGCGAATATTAGGATATCTTTGTAACGATGGACGGGAAATGTTTGGGTAACAACAACAACAACAACCACAACAACAACAACAACAATAATAATAATAATAATAATAATAATGCACAATTCACATGAAACCAGAATGAACAAATGTAAGTTTTATTTTTATTGTTACATAAGTGTACAGAACACCGAAGTACAGTACACTGCAAAGGCAGTAGTATTTACAAGGCGAGAGGCTACACCATCAGTTCCTTTGGAAGCTTTCCAAATATGTAGCAATCGTTTTTTTACTCTACATGCAACTCAAATTGTAAGTTCATAAAAATACAATCTCGTGAGTCTGAGCCAAGCCCCCATTGCACTATGTACAATTATTCACTTAAAATAGTTTTCTGTATTTGTTCATAAACATTACTATTACACTTTATAATACATAGAATTTGCAAGCTTGGCAGGTTTAACGGATGAAACAAAATATTTGTTTTCTATAAATCTAGTCTGATAAAAGCATTTTTTTAATGTTGCAAATAATATAAATAATTTGCCCTAATTGCTAAATGCTGCACAGTTATAAGGTACAGTAAAATGTTTGAAGTAACAGATAACCCACACAGACGAATGCAGGCTTGGGAGACATTACAGTAGATTTGCAGCATGTCAGAGTAGTTTAAGTGAACAACTTATATAAATCAGTATCCGTAATGCCATCTATGATGGTTGTCAGGTTTAAATTCACACATTCAAGCACCTACACAAAGCGCGCGCACACACACACACACACACACACACACACACACACACACACACACACACACACACACACAAACACACAAACACACAAAAGACCCACTACTTTAACCAAGTAATGAAGCCTCCCTTCTTCTCTACTAACAATGTTCATGTATTCCAATGCTGTGATATTTAAATACATTCTTTCAGAATACAGTAAAGGTCTTCCACTTCCATTAAGGATTGCACATTTTCCCTTGACAATTAAAACAACATAACTGAAAGAAAATCACTGAGCTTTGGTACGTCATTTGTTAAATTTGAAATTTGTTGACCTCAGTAGCAAGTGGTCGCTTTGTGACAATTTCTATCATTAGTGCAATAAAAGCCTAACAAAAGTCACTCGTGTGTCTAAAAACAACAGTATTGCTGCACGCCTGAAGATCTGACTTTATGACATTCTGATGTACTCTGAACGATGAATGGGAGGAGGTGTTTGGTTATTCCAAAGAGAGAGCAGGGTGCTTGTTAACCACTGAAGATGATAGCAGCAACCCCAGACAGGACCAGAGTCTAGGCATAGCGCAGGGTACTGTCTAGGAATGGGTGTCACACACCGCCAGACCGCCATCAAAGGGTTGAACCTGAAACCCTGGAGTCTGGGAGAAAAGCTGTGATGGCTCGGTAGCCCTGGGCTCGTCTGATCATGTCCCGCATTTCTCCGTTAAGTTCCATCAGCTTGACAGAGATTTCTGTCAGGTCCTGCTTTGAGCCCACCAGAGCGAAACTTCCTGTTTGACCCAGTGTTTGATGTCTGAAGTAGGTATTCAGTAAGGTCAGGATCTCATCCTCAGAGTTGCTGCCAAAGATGTCGTTAGGCCACATTGTTCTGCAATGTGAAAAAGACAAAAGGTTATTCGTTTGACTGGGAGCCTTTATTGATATAAAAACCACTCACTCATAGGGAATTAAGCATTTTGCTTTTTTCACCTGCACTCTCGAATGTAGCGGATGGCTGTCGGAAACTCGTTGGTCTTCAGACACTCCAGGATGGCCTTCACAGCAGTCTCAGAGGAGCTAAAGGTGGGCTCGGAGCAGGAGCTCTCACCGGCAGCAATCTCGGCCTTTGTCACTGAGGCTGCTGCTACCCTCAGGTTGCTCTTCAACTCATTTAGCTCTCTGGACATATTTGTCAGCTAAAGGTTGAGAGGGATTAATATTATTAAACAGGGACATATATTAGATGGTGGGCGTCATGATTCCAAAAAGAGAAGACTGGCAAATGCCTGATGTGCCTACCTCAGGAATAGAGCTTATTGCATGGACCTGTTCAATCAGCTTACAGTAGGACTGAAAAAGCAGCAACAGCTGAAAGTGGAGTTTGTAGAGTCTTTGACAGAGCTCCAGTTGCTGGAAGTAACAGAAAAGTGGTTATTGGCAAAAGGCCTTTTTATTTTTATTACTTTATTAGGTATTTTCAACGTTCTGTAATTGTGGATAAAAAAACACTTCTAACAACTATAGAACTACTTGTAAATAGACGTCAAACCTGCTCTAGGTAAACAGAAGACCTTACTAGTGCTGAAAATGCTAGTAAAGTAAGCTACATTTTTGCTTTTAAAGATTGAAAAGACAATTTAAAACAACAAAGAGAAACAAGCTGTATCCGACTTACAGCCAGAGATTCCATTTGCTACAAAGCAAGCATGTTACAGGACAGAAAATAAGTAAGGAAAACAGAGAATCAAAAGAAGGACATTCCTCATTATTTCCATTTAAAGGTGATTGAGAAGTATTAGCACAGGTATTTTTATTGGCATGCACAGAGGAGGAAAAGTAAAGATTGATGTATGTGTAAATTAGAACTGAAAGGAGGACTGGTAGTCACCATGAATTAATCAAAAAGCCAAGTGAAACAAGCCAAGCAAATTAACAGTTTTGCCTGTTAATTAGCACAAATGCACTCACTTTGGTGGGTATCTCTTAGCTATTAAGTACCAACTTTCATTTTCTCAGTTATGCAGTGAGTGTATTGTTTACTGCTAGATTAAATGCAACTTAAGAGAACTCGCTCTCATGCCCAGCGGAGCTGAAAATGATCAAAATGCACACTGGATATGAGATAATCAATGTGATGTGCGGCAACTCAGGGCTGTTAGAAACTTGACATTTATATAGTGTGAGAAAATTAGAGGCAACACTCACAGGGCTACTGTATCACACAGTAATCGTAATGCAGAGAGTACAGTATGAAAGGTCAGTTTAAATGGCATTCTTAGTATTCTCAACCATTTTTATAAGATTGAACAACTATTTTCTCATTTGTTTGTGCACTGCTTGAACAGAAGATACTAAACCATTTTTTTTTACACTATCTTTCAATTAATAAGACAGCATGTGAGAGTCGTTACTCAAATTCCTAAAAATTAAACTTTTACCTTTTCCTCATGCTCCGCTGGTTGACATGTTACCACGGTGCCCCCAGCACTCCTGGGAAAGGTGGCCTTACAGTTGCTCAACCACTGTGGGTAACAGGGACAACATAATCACAATGTAAACAACTCAGTGACAACATACGGGTGACATTCAGACTGGAAAGCCCAATATTTAATCTCCTTACAGTGAGCGCTGCCTCCTTTTTGTTGTTGTAAGTATCAAGATACTCTTGAAGTTCCAACACGCTGAATTTCATTTTTTCCAGGAGTCCATACGACATAATCTGTAAAAAAATGAATTTTGCTGTTGAATTTGTTCAACTACCACTAATATGTCATACTCTGGACTGGAAAATGTCATGCTACTCACAGTGCTTGCATCGATAAACAGCGTTGGGCACTCTGAGCAGGATGTCAGCATCTGAGAAGACCTCAAAAACTTTGATCCTAATCCCCTCAGTCCATCACCGAGGTAACTCACAGCATCACAGGTCAAGGAACAAAATTTGGTCTGGATACTCTGCAAAGCGGAAAAAAAACAAACAAAAAAAAAAAAATCAGACTGGTGGTGATGCTGTCAAAGTCACTCATACAAGATATAAAGTACATACATTCTGTCATTATTTGTTTTGTTTTTTTTCTCTGAAATTCTCCCCTGTCAGCTTTGGTCAGTGAAGTGAACAACATCTGGTTAATGAATCCCAGAAGACTTTCAAGCTGAAAGCATCTACAGAGTGCCCTCTATTTGTAATTAATCAGACCTCCTATCTAAAGGTAAATCAGCCAGATATCTAATCCTGTTACCCTTTCAGTTTAATTGTTCAGTTTAAACAACCACTCTCTGTTGATATAATTTAGGAATCGGCTGGCCCCAAGGCCATGCTATAATACCTGAAATAGTGAAGAAAACACATGAAAAGTGTAGACGGCACAGGATCCATCTGAGTCAGACACAAGCTGGTTGATGTGACTTCGCCAAGCCTCCTCTGCATCATCGCACACTGCTGGTTGGAAAGCTGCGAGGATGGCAGAGAAGAAGGGTGACGGTGGCGGGGAAGAACGGCACTCCACCAGCATGTCGTCTCTCTCCTCCTCGGCGAGACTGAGTGGACATAAGGCCGTGTAATTAACAGTCCTTTTTGTAAAACTTTTAATTACTTTTACTAAACTAATTATTGAGAAAAGCTGTCAGTCTGTACCTGGGTATGCTGCTGTCAAGGTCCAGTTCTCCTTTGTATTTACTGTGAACCATGTCCATTGTCAAAGTGTCACCACAGTGAAACTCAGGGGGCAGTTCACTGATAGAGAGAGAGAGGTCGTCCTCATGGACATTGGTGTCTTCGTCGTCTTGTGACACCTCATGCTAAAAGAAAGAAAGAGGGACGCATGCTTTTTTAATGGTTGGTGAAAAAATGACCTAAGTCACAAACAAATACTGAGGCAGCATGCAGTAAAGGTTATTATTAACTGAAATTCTAAAAATTTTTTTCCCTGTGTTACACTATTAAACACATAATTTTGTGGGTAAAATGGATACACTGACCTTGCTATGGGACCCTACGGACACTCCTTGTAGTGTTTTCTTTGGTCTATTTGATGAATTTAGCGTGCATCAATTGTGCCAATTAATTTGATAGAAAATAATTTAATTTGGCCAGCACTGTGGCCCTGCACACTCAGGTTTTGGGGCAGGCAATGTGTAAACCTTTCTTTACCTCCCACATGCCAAGAGTTTTTAGTTGTTGCTTAGAGCCACCCACACAGAAGCAATAGGTATACACATTGCCTTAAACAGACAGATACAGAAAGAGGGAGACTTTTTTTTTTTTTCTATGGCTGGCTACGAACCCCCCCTAACATCCCCATCTATGGAAACATTCAAGTTATGCACACACTAGCCCACAGCCCAAAGCGTTATGGATTGCAGGTTTTAGGTCATTCTCCTTTAGCATGCAGCTACTGAAGTATCAAGAAAAAACTGGCTCATGCTCTACTCTGAAGAGCTGAAATGTAGAAAAGTCACAGCGCCACAAAAATATTACCAAACATAGACTGAACCCAAAGCACATATAACATCCAAGACATTTCACGAGAAAAATTGCAAAAGAATAGCTCCTATTTGGCAAAATTAGTAAATAACTCTAGTATGGAACTGCGATAGTTATTAGTAGTTCCCAGAATCTCAGACACTCCGAAGCCCTTATTCACCCGCTGCTTCGAGTCCTCTGGCAGTTGGACCTCGAAACTAGGATTTTTGGTGTTCAAAGGAGTTGAATCAGCTGAAGTTGTATCAAAAAAGGCAGAGGGAGAGTCCATGTTACTGATCTCTGCCGTTGGAGAGAGGTTGACAATCTGAAAAAGAGACAAAGTTAAATTCGTTGGAGTCCTCTCTAAATAGTACGCATGCCATTTGTGAATAACACAGAAGTTTTTTTAGAAACACTGATACCCCCCCCCCAAAAAAAACCCCTGAAACATAACAGCTCAATCCGATGATGGATTTATACAGGATTAAAATCCACAACATTCTTGAACCGCCTCTAAGCACTGACAGTGGTAGAATGCCTGACAAATCATAGACAAGAGAGGAGTGGGATGACAGCTGCGGGGACACCTGGGCTTTCCATCTGCCACCACAGTGTCCACAGATTTGAGCTGATACTATATGAGGACAACTGGTCATGGAATAACAGAAAGATGATGATGCAAACGGGACAAAAGATGGCGCAAGCGTTCACAGCCCGACTACGGCCCCTGGACACTGCATTTTTTTTTTTATTGCACCCCACAATTCAATAAGTTGGGTTGAACAAATAGCATCCAGACAACTTTGATATTTTTAGAGCTTTAAAAATTTGTGTCCTGAGGTGGACACTAGAGCAAATGCTATCGGGCCATTAAAATCAAAAGGCCTTATCCCCTAAGGAGCATGAATGTGCGACGCAAATTGCGTGGCAATCTGAGAGATATCCTGTTTGCAAAGGTGACAATAACCTGAGGACGTCACAAGAAGAAAGCTCATGAAGGGTCCAAGATGTAAAGAGTTTGTTCTTTAATTGTCCTTAGAAGATTATAGCTCCCTACTAGATTTGAACATGTTTTGTTGGAATTATGGTTGACATTAATACTGAAGTATATTTTTACAATGCTACTGGGCGTCAGCTGCTAGGTTTGCCCTTCATTATGACTTTCGGTTACTGGCATACAAACAAAAGTGAACTTACAAGCTGTGATTGGGAGAGTATCTGGCTTAGGGACAGGGAATCTTCCTCAGACGACTCGTCTGAGTCTTCATGGGTGATCCTGCTGAGGCTGGGCATGCTGCTGGACAGGTGACTCTCCTCCAGGGGCTGCAGGTCACTTCGGTCCAGACTATCCATGGAGCGCCTTCGCACACCCCAGTTGAAGTTGTCCATAGTCTCCCCCTGCGACATAGAATGGCCTTGAGTTACCAAGAACCAAAGGTAAAACACAATCTCTTCTCTAACACAGAAACATGCACACATACACGTACTGCATACGCACATTCACACAACCATGCAGCGCAGGTTCAGGGAGGGAGCAGTGTCTGGGAGAGTTTTGCTCTGAAAGCTAAGAATGGAAGGAATACCGGAGCTTGTGAGCCCTTCGGTGTGTCCTCACATTGAGACTTCACTAAAGCTACCACTAAAATCGCCACAATGCCGGTGAAACTGGCAGGGAAGCATGGGTTTGAGAACCCCCCTCATATTGTCAAACTTCAAATATTTAAAGGTTTTAATCCCCTGATCCTGACTGTTTCTTGTTTAAAATGCAGTGTGTCTTTTCAAAAGGACATGACTCCGGAGATGTCAGCCAACTTCCACATTCCACCAAAGCTCCACATCAACGGGTCAAACAAAGGAGACTTCGTGTGGTGATTATCTTGATGCCTACCATTGATGGAAAGCAAAGGCCTCGATTTTGGCCTAGCTTCTTTTTAAGTGGTGTCATTAACTTACACAACTGTCTGTGCGTGGCACTTTTGTTGACCACAGTAGTTGTTTTAGCTTTCTGTCCGTGTGATATTGTAACAGGCACAGTGAGAACACTTGACACTTTTCTAGTGTGTAAAGACTGCAGCTTTAGACACTGAGATAGTTATACGTGTATCTTATTTCTACAGCATCAATTTGACGAAAATGCAAGATGTTAGTGCGGTTTCTAAGCTTGAGTAAGTAGGAAATACTTGAATTAAACAAAAATATACCCATAACTGAACAATGCAACACGAGTGAAGTTAAATTTAACCACTTAAATAAAAGCAACAACATTATTGCTGCAACAATGTGAAAAACAAAGTGTATATCATCAGCATTTTGGTCTAAGTGTCATTTGACAGAACTGATTTGAGCAAGGTTGGAGAGTCTGATGTTCTTCTACTACGGGTAAATCAGAAAAAATATAATTTTTGTTACTTTTCACTGCATGAAATTACCAAATGGTTGAGCGTACACAGGGCAAGGGTATACAATAGAATTACTGTGTACGTAACTTGTTTTTAGGATTGTATAAACAATGATTTTAGTGTGATAGGAATGTGAATAACTGAAACTGAACACAGTTTCTTCTACTGTGTCTCTAGATGGAGCTATCATCCCATTGAGATGTGCAATTCAGACACAGATGTATTTTTTAATATCCCATCATGTTTGTCAGATCTGCAAAGTTTTAGAAGGGAAATAAAAAAAATTGTTAAAAATTTACTTGAAAATAGGTCAAATCCCAGATGCTCAATATGTATTGAAAAAAACTGCACGCAAGACTACTAGTATCATAATGTGCAACTACTGCTTGTTGGAAATGAACAAGAAAATCAAGCAACTCATTTCCTAGGTTAAGCACTGCACACAAGCATAAAAGCTATGAGCGTATACAGTAATGGTATGTCAAGGGGGAGCTGTGTGTAAAATACCATAACCAATAATTGTTTTCGCTTAATAATCAGGTAAGATGATAAAAATCAGCACAGGATACAATTATATATTAGATTTTTAAAAAAAATCAGTGATCCCGGTTAAGGATGCCGTTTGATGACATGCATTTCACTGGTGACTATTACAATGTGGCTATTAGATCATGAGTCCTATTTGATGCTTGGAGAAATATACTAAAAATACTGTGTTTCCAATACTTGGAGTGAATATCTCTCTTATAGTACAGGTACATTGCAGAATCTGTTTTGTAAATTTCCTGGCATGCACACGCATTGGCTACTCTATGCCACCAGTGTGGCAGTACACTCAATTATCTGCACAGGCAGTCACTCGCTTAAAAAACACAGCAAGTAAAAATGTAACATGACTAAACTTACCTGTAGCTCCTAGATAGCAAAGACAGAAAAAAACAGAAAAAAAGAAACCCCATTACACAGAGCAGGCAGACCTGACCCAACACAGTTCTTTAGATGGAAATACTCTGACGTCTGCTAATGTCAGACGTGTTGTTCTTCCTGCCGGTGCTTTTGCTTTACTACTAAGTTTGACTATGCATTTGTCCATCATGACAAGAGGTAAGAAGGAGGATAAAAATTGTTTTCTTTACCACCGTTTTAAAACTTCTGAGGTCCTGAGACTCACCTCTCCATCTTCAAGCTCCACATCCAGGAAGTCAAAGTCTCTAAAGACTCGGAACTGCTGCTCTGAGGTGGTGTCGTCCATGTTGTCCGGTTCCCGGGTCCCATCATCGGAGGACACCAGGCTGGGCTGGTGCTCCATGAGGTCCAGCTCCCCACAACTGGAGAAGATCACCTATAGAGAGATCAAACAGACGGAAATGAAAAAGGGCTTGCAGGTCATTTGTGAGTGCATGATACAAAAAGGTGCAGATCGTTGAAATTCATTGCACTTCTAAAATGTGTTGTATCTTACTGAAGGATTTTTTGTGAGCCCCACTTCTTGTCCACACAAGGACAATACATTCACCAGTTTTTCCCGTGTTCTTTTCTGTAGAGGACAAGAGAACATTGAAATATTTTGAACAGAATTTGGATGCCACAATTCAATTTCACTTGAACCACATCAGTTTTATGTCCCATTTACAACTGGTATTAACATGTGATCTGTATCTGGATACGTTATCTGGAGAATGATCATGAGTCTTTGACCACCTCCGAATGTGGTCAGGCGGATCTGATTGCATTCCGACCACAAGGATCGCATCAAAATGCGATCTTTTACAGATCGCATTTTGATGCCAGGTGTAAATGGGATAATAATGTGTAAAATAGGCATCTCTGACGTGACATTTGATGTCCTCTTTATCAAATCATAATTATACTGTCAACCCTCACCCTTCAAATTATGTGCATATTTCTAAGAAGGACTGGGAAGAGGTGATCACCTGTGAAGACTGAGGCCTCTTCCAGCTGACTGGCACCAGGACGTTGTTGGACGTGGATCCAGAAGAGGTAGAGGAGGTGCTGCGGGTCACTGCTGTGGTCCTGCTCTTCACATCTTGGCCTGGAGAGCGATGAAGGTCATCGTAACGCCGCCCAATCACTGGTGTCTAACAGCATGGACACAAACACATGTGCACGTGCAGAGAGAAACATTGATGAGTCAGGATCAGTTTGAAGGAGAGAAAGTCCCTCTCTGCTCAGTCCATGACTCAGGCTCCACGGAAGCCCCTGCTTCCTCTAGACTTTGACAGTTCCAAGATGAACGTAAAGTGAAGTGACATTTTATTAGTGTTCATAGTTTTTATTCCACTTGGCATTCCGAATGCATGAAGCAGTTGAGGAAAAATAAACTTACATTTCCCCTGCTTTATCCCTCAGTCTAAAAATGTCAGGATATTTTAAGATGTATCAGTGGTTTGTCCACTGTGTCTCAAGTATAAATACAAATGCTGTTGACTGTCCACTAGAACTCATACTAGGTCAAATACAAAGGACGGCAGCAAAGAGTTGACATCATTTCCTCCCATTCATGAACAACACAAATAGCTCCCTGTTCAGTTCCCACACATACACCACTCGGTCTGTATCTCTGACATCACTTTTCAAGCTCTGCACTGCTTGGCTAATTGTGTTTACCTTTCAAGCTTTCAAGTTAATCTCAAGAGGTTTGGTCATGAAGAAGTATAAGCATTAAGGAAGGGGAAGAAATGTTTCCTTTCCAAAAAGCTTTATAAGATTCCACAGAACCTCAAAAAGCACCACACCCTGGAAAATACAGGAAGAAATACAGGGGCAAACATACTAGAATTAAGCTCTCCTCATGCTACAGGGACTTTCAAACTAAAAACTTTCACGCGTGGTAAAAAGAAAGTCAGAGAAAGAGTCTCTAACCTCAGATATGTCAAAGTGGAAATCCAGAGTTTTCCCAGGCAAGGCTTTGGAGGAGCGGTCCCAGACACGGCTGATGTCCTCGTAGGAGAGGTCACTTTGTGGGGATGAAGGCTGCACCAAGCTGGCCGATCGAGAAACCACCAGCTTCAGGATATTTAGTGCTTCCCTCCAATGGACAGTCTATACTCATCACAGACATAAATGCACCAATTCACCCATATATGCAGAAAAAAAACTAACACAACCACACACACAAAGCACTTTTAGAAAGAAACAACTGCATGTCTTTCTGTGTGTTTGAATGTAGTTCTATTTTTGGAGACAGAGGTGTTCTGGCAGATGTCTTACAGTGGGAAGCTAAAGGAAAATAGATTCAGTATGAGACTAAGCAGAGGCCTAGGCTGTGGCAGAAAGGCAGACTGTTTATAGTTTGGGTGTGTCTACAAATCTACTGCGCTGACACACGACAGCTTTTTTTTTTTTTTTTTTTTCCCCCCGATGACCACTTACAAAAGGAATACAAGACTCTTAATCAGAGCATAATGCCTTAAGATTTCCACTGAGCACACCAGATCTAACGTCAAAATTTTTCACTTCACATGCACACATACCTCCGTGAATGTTACCACAGAAATATCCTAAAAATATAAACAGCCATTAACTAAAAATCCATATTCGTATAGGCATACAGTCACTGCATATATAAAACTATTTATTTGCAGTAGGACACGTGTTCAGGTGTTAATGTTTAATTTAACCCACCTGGACAAATTTCTCAATCGTCTTGAGCACCTCCATGTTGAAGGGTTTGGCTTGAATTCCAGTCAGATCCATGTGACTCAGGAGGCTGTAGATGATTTGTAAAAGGGTCTGCTGCATACTGGGGAGACCTTTCTCCAACAGCTGTTACGATAGAATTAAATGCCATTCATTTGATTAGCACCTTTTCAGAAGCTTTAATATTAATAAATTACTGTACAACTCTTTTACTGTGGCTCAACAAACATATGATCAGCTGATATGGCGGCACAAACCTCTGCCATGTAAGTGACCAGGCTGAGGGTGATATCTGAGAAGGCTTCATGGAGATATCGACACACCACATTGACCCAAGTGAAGCAGTCTCGTGTGTAGGAGTGTGTTTTATACAGACTCATGACATGAGCAAGGTTGGAGAGCTTGGCGTTCTTCTCCTCAAGGCATACCTACGCATAGAAAGTGCATTAGCGGAAAACATAGAATTATCTTTGAGCAGAAATGAGCATAGAAACGCTAATAGAGCCCAACCTGGGATATCCTCTCAGCAACGTCTTGACAGAACTGCGAGGGGCCATCAAAGTTCTGCACGAGATGTGGGAGGAGGCAGAGAACATTCAAGGGAAAACCTAACGGATGATACAGACAAATTCATTCAATATTTCACATGAAAATACATTTTGTGAAATCATTTTGGAGAAAAGTTCACTGTTATATAATTTGTGTGAGATTATATGGATGCATGGTTACCGCAATCTTGGTTTTTTGTGTTACCATGGAAATTTCTTAAATAACAGCTAGTCTCGAGTCTAAGGAGTCTAAGAATATCAAAGTCGATATCGCATGTCTACAAAACTGTATCTGTTGATCCCCAACGTGTACCTATGGCTTGTGATGTGTCTACTACAGGCACTCGTGACACAGGTGTGAGTTGGCAGAAGAGCTGAAGTGTGAGGTCCGTGGTGGCCACGGAGGTGAAGCCTTTCAGCAGCAGCTGCTGGAGCCCAGTGAAGCTGCTCCATTTAAGCTGGCTCTGCAGTTTCTCCAGCTTCTCCCTGTTCTCCTGTTTGTCTAGCGACATGTGGCCCAGCAGCTTATTCAACAGTCTCAAAGACATCTGATACTCAAACTCAAAGTCTGACTCCATCAGCGACACTGCCACCCAGAAGATGGTGGCCAACAGGTTGTTGGGGTGGTTGACGTTGGTTGGGTCTGTGATGTTGTCTTTGGATGAGGACAAGCTGTGGGTCCTGGCTAACAAACCCTGCTGTTCACAGGCTTGGATACGGTCCAGCGTAGCACTGCGGGGTGGATCAGACCACCTGTCCGCCTCTCCAAACTTCTTGGGGACAGAGGAGCTCCTCTGATGTCTGTTCCTCTCCTCTCTTCTAATATTGAGCTGCCCTGTGCTCTTTCTGTTTGACAACAGCTTGAAACTAGTCAGGAAATCTGGAGATGAGGCTCTGGAGTTGAACAAACAATAAATTAAACTTACTACATGTTTTAACAAAAATACCTACTTTAGACATAAATATACATAACGGAGACACAAACCTTGTCAGGATAGCCATGAGATCATTGTTCTTCAGACATTCAGCCAAGTTATCCACCACAGATTCCAGTGTGAGTAATACTTCCATCACATAGCCCTGCGAAAGATGAAAATACACACATTCAGTTTGGAAGACTTTCTTGTATCCTTTTAATTAAACACTAAGCATTTTAATGCTGGGAAAAATAGCCTTAAAAATGTGGTCTTCAGCTATGCTGAGAATTAATCAAAAAATTAGGGCTCCATTTACTGTGAAAACTGAAAGATGTGATGAAGTTAGAAGGAGTTTATGTTTTCAGTCCTGCTTGTTTTGTCTGTCTGCAAGATTTAGAAAAGATAGTAACAGATGGATCTGAATAATATTTGACGGACTGAAAGGTTCAGGGATCAGCTGATTAGACTTTTATGATGATTTAGGATTTCAGCCATTAGATGATTATTGGTTTTAATGCTGTGGTCATGTGCTCGTAAGAGGGTCAGACATCTGGGGCATCCAAGTCATTTGCTGAACAGCACTGGATTCATGTGCTACACCCTTAAGATGCCAGAAACTCAGAAAACAAATAATACAGTAAATCAAGATATATACTGTTACTTGGGCAGTTTTTCAATTTTAGAATTCATCAGTTTCTGCTTTACCAACTACTTCTACTATAAATTGTATTGCAGCTGGGAATTCCACAGTGATGCAAAGAAGAAATTCCTACATCAATTATCCCTAAAAATGGAATAAATTATTAATGTGTAATGCTCTCATGTCCACATGCTCACACGCATCATGTACACACACAGAACACTAACCTGCACTTCTTCCCCATGTTCACCGACGACTTCCACCAGCCTTGAGAGCAGGTCGGACACAGCGTGGGCGGAGACGGGCTGACGGAGGGCTCGAAACACCTGGAAGGAACGGCCAGCGTAGTGACGAGATGAACTGCACAAGGCCGTCTGCAGTGCCACGTCACTGAGCTGCTGCTCCAGGTTGAAATCTAACAAAGACAGAGAGAGGAGAACGCAAGTGAAAATAAGAATTATTAATAGAGACAGGGCTCCGTATTATAATTGATTAATAATTATTGTTAGGGATATATTGAAGTTGTACCAGACTTGGACTCTTTGAACACAGATACCACATGTCGCAGAAAGTTTGACAGCTGCCCAGTGCTTTTTGAGATTTGGTTCTTTGGGGAAATGTCTTCATGGCACCACAGGGGCCCATGCGCTCTATAAAAAAACAGTTTCCAAGTTACTCCACAACACGCAGTATACAATCTACGTGGAGGTCTGCGGTGGTGGTTAACGAGTTCATTTAGCTGATTATTCTGAATAACCCGCTACTGTGCCTCTGTTTAGCCTATTAAGTACCGTCTGTACTTGAGCTGGCAACAGCTATTTAAAGCAAATAAAATCCTAAATATTTCAATAGAGTTTTGTAAGATGATAATATGCACAAATAATCATGGTAAATACCAGCTGCATCATCATTTGTATATCAAATCTAATCTACTCTTATTAGAATCTACTGCACTATGCATACAGCGCCACTAGGTGGTAATCTACATCAAGAAATATGAGAAGGTATACCAGCGAATCAGAAAGCTATTTCTGGCTGTTATATTGTTCTATAAAACTTTTTGCTGCTGTATAACATGAATTTACTTTGTAAAATACTTCCAGTGACCTGTAACTAGGACCTCTAAGTAAAATGAGATTCTCTGGGTTGATGCACATGCTGGAAATTATTCTAACAGGGGAACTACATATCGACATGAATACCTTGTGGATAAAAACTCAATGAGCTTGTTTGTCCTCTCATCCATTTTACTGGAGGCCACCAGCTCCTCCATCTCCTGTGAGATCTCAGGCAGGTTGTTGCTGCTGCCCCCCAGGCTCAGACTGGACGAAGTAGAAGAAGAACTCAGACCAGAGTCTGGTACAGGAGACGCCTGACACTCCCGCAGGAAGTCAAAACCTCCTGAACACAACAGAGCAACAAGTGTGTAGTCAGGAAGAGGTTACAGTGGTTCTTTTAGATGTTTGATTTCATTTATCTAACTGCAACATGCAGCTGGAGATGGCAGGAGTTAGTGTAACAGGAGAACATGCAGGAAGCAGCATGAGCTGTGTTTTAACATGTCTGAAATTTGAATCTAATTAGCTTTGTCTGCTGACAGTATTTATGTAATGTGGTGGAGTCTAACCACTGAGTTGCTACACACCTAACTGATATAAATACAATAAACATGGGAGAGAAAATGTCACAAGGACTGAAAGGAAAATGGGATGTTTTCTTTGGATCTCCACATCAGTGTTGTTATTGTTTGGTATTACTGTAAAAAAAAAAAAAAAATCACAGCTTTTAGCATACAAGTTGTATTCAAATGGTCAAATGGACAAAGAACACTCCGGACATTTCAGAATGTCTAGACATTTGCAAAACAAATTATCGGCAGGGGGAGGAGGGGATTCAAACCAGCCTATCCGAGCCTGAGCAGATGGCCCCAGTTTGGGCAAAAGGATAAAAATAGCAGAATGGAATGCTTTAATCAAGACCTTTGATGTCCTCTGTGCTCAATATTGCTTTTGGCACAGAGTCCAAATATGTTCTTCCCAGATAAGAAACTTATCTATCCTTTGAAAAGAATGTTAGCCCTTCCCTCGTGATGTTCCAAGTTTATCTTAGCCAGAAAGAAGAGCAATGTGTCAAATGACAAGCTGTCTTGACAACTGGACCCAGGTCTACCTCAATCTTTTCGTTAAAGAGTGAATATATTTGTAGTTGAGAAAACTCACAAAGGTGAGTATTACTTAAGGCCTCTATTTTTCTACCTGAAGGTAAATACTCCGGCTGAAGGCTTGGTTTGTAGGTGAGGGTCTTGGTGCTGTTGATCTCACGCGTCTGCAGTAAGACTGAGGCAACGGCCTGGAAGTTGTTGTTACAGGACAATGTGATGAGAAGGTGGAGAAGGAGACGTTTGCTGTGCTCAAACACCTCTGGACGGTAGTGATCCATTCCTGGAGCAATGAACAGACCAGTCAGTAAGTCTAAGTCAGAGTGTTGTTTGTTTGTTAATTTCACCTCTCCTTCACAGCATCGATCTCAGAGTCTAAGATAAATGAAACCATCTGATATCAGCTCGTTGAAACTGAATAAAAGATTTCTACCAGAGGAGCAACTTCAACTGAATTATCCAAATCTTTGTACTTAAAATATAATGGTTATGTATCAGTCATATTAGCCTCCCAATACTTGAAAAATTATACAGTAACTCATCCAGGATATTTGAGACTATATTACATCAAATATGTACAGTACATGTCCCTTAATCACACAGATGAGTTTTACAGGGATGACTGATTATAGTGTGAACTCACCCAAAAACAAGGCATGTAGCAGTAAAGGCAGGTGCATGGCCCAGTCCTCTCTCACACTGTGATCCACCACCATCTCTGTCATGAAGATGACTGCTATGTTACACCTATAAAAAAAACAAAAAACACATACTGTCAGGCCTCTCAGTTAAATGTAGCACATTTTTAAAACACCTAGATGTGAACTTGTGGTGTATAGCATCAAAATGAAAGCTCCTCCTTCACGTGAAAACTGTGTCAGGTTATTAAAGATCAGTTTGACTGCTGATCTCAAATGTCCCTATGTCCCTAAATCTTTGAGGGTGACTAGCAGCGGTTTTGTCTCAACATTTTAAGCTAGACTCAGACTCAGGGTCAGAATGAGTACATTTTGCACTGATGTAGTAGTAGTAGTAGTCTGACCTGTGCAGTGGTCCTCTGGGAGTGATGGTCTCTGGTAAAAAGTCCACCAGTGGAGCCCAGCATCCTCCATTCAGAGGCATGGGCAGAGGATGAGGCTGGTTGGTCTCAATTACAACCATCAGCCAATCAGCAAAGGGGGGCAGTGGCTCACCTAAATGGTTGCAGAACAGTACAATGTTTAGATTTATCACACCTGACACATACAGCAAACACCGATTAAAAAAGGAGAGTTTGTAGACTCTATACCTGGACATGGGTTGGCATGGGCGTGAATGAAACAGATGGGAGATGCATTTAAGAACTACTCACAATATAACATCATAGAAGAGGGCTTGGATTTTGAAGCGTAGTTGTCAAAGGGGTATTTCAGGGTGCGTTTCGTTGTCAGATTGTTCTTACTCACATTAGTCTGCATGACTAACTCGGCCTCAGAGGGCGTAACAAACCTTTTTTTTGGGTCACTGGCAGCAGTGCAGATGCCCTGGGCTCGACTACTTTTATTTCAGTGCCAGTTCTCACAGAAGCCTTTTAAGAGCCCCAGGCTACTCTGCATTGCTCATGCATTATCAATGACATCATGCCGGTCACCATCTTGCCCTCAAACCCGGCCTGTATATTCAACGCACACCAGACCATGACGACCACATTTTTTTCATAGAGTGTCTGGTACTGAAAAGCACTCACTCTTATCATCGTCGTAAGATCCTCCTGAGCTGTTGCTGTAGCGTGATTCCAGGCGGTTGTGTGCTCGCATTATGTGGCTAAGCCTGAGGCCAGAAAGAAAATTGAAAAAATAAATCATCATAACTGGTCTTGCTAATACTGTAACTAATCGTAAGACAAGCTTTAAGATCTCATTGCCTACTGTACCTCTCTTCATTGTCCTTTACAGTCCTGGTATCATCTGTGTCAGGAAAGCCCTCCTGGCATGCAACAACAGTATTGCTGCTCGATGTGGTGCCTAGAAATGAAGCAAAAAAGAGCAAAAAACGTATGTTCTAGAGTATGCTCAAGGAAAGTCCGCTGAGTGTGATCTGAAACACCAACCCTGCTTCCCATCCATCATTGGGATCTGTCCAGACCGAACACAATTTCCTATGATTGACCAACTACTTGGGTCCGCTGGAGCAGTTGGGATTTCCCTGGATGTCTGATTTTTTTTTCCCATTAAAAAAGTACAAATTTTAACTGGTGTTCATTCTGTTCAGTGACACACTTTGTGTTTAAAAGATGTACCTGAAGCCGCTGCGGAGGCCTTGCTTGTGGCAGTGAAGCGATAGAAAGGAGGGCTATCACAGTGCTGCACAACAGGGTTGACTGGATCTGTCTGTTGCAACTCAAATATCAACTCGTCCATGGTTTGTATGGTGTTGTTCCGGCACAGATAGATTACTACCTTCTTGATCTGAACAAATATATCACAAAATATCCATGAGAAACTGGAGAGAGAAAAAATAGTGGCTACATAAGATTTTCCGGCTGGCCTAAATGATATATCTTACATATGGCAGGAGAGTGGTGTCACTGCTGACACCACATAAGCTGATGAGAAACTGTAGTGTGGTTCTCAGATTGTTGCTCCACTTATCATTGCTGACTAAAGCATTCCAGGCGTTTTCCATCTCTGGTCCAGGTAGGTCGTCTCCATACTGACCAGAGGGGTTAATAAAAGAACATAGCATCATGTTAGCTGCATTGACCTTGGATTACACATGCCCTGTTTTCATTACATTTTCCCCAGCATGACTTCACCTTGGCAGTCATGAACATGAGGTTGTTGAGAACCATAGATGTGGCTTGAAGGGAGCCCCAGCCAGTGCCCCTCAGTTGGTTTGATGAGCCTGTGCTGGTTGTCCGGCTGGAAGTGTCACAATCTGAGGTGCATGGTGTGAAGACCGGGAGCATCAGGCCGCAATCCACCAGCTCGATGTTACCGAGCCAGGGCAGGAGGTATGTTAGCATGATCTGCCTCCCATTGGGATGAGTGGTGGGGAACCTCTGGCTAACCTCTGGAACAAGCAGAAGGAAGGTAATACTAACGTCAGAATAACATCAGACGGTACTGCGGTGTTTATATTCTAAAAGGAATTCAGACACATACTGCATACTCATTTTCACCACAATAGCCTGTTTAAACCTGATCCCCCTATGAATTCAACCTAAAGTGGGGAGTCCCTCAGCAAAGTTAAGCTCCCAGTGTTTCTGTGGTCAGTGGGAGTGTCCATAGATACAGTAAGTGTCTGGGTGAGGAAGGCTTTTTTGGAAGAGGAAGAAGCAGTATTTAGTGGGAAACCATGAGAAGATGACAAGCCTGTGAGAGTATTACAGCAGGCTTAAATACCACGGTTAACCCCAGTGTAGCCACACACAGCACACATATGAAGCATAACAGCGACCTGAGAATAGAGGAAGCGTGAGTTCAGGGTACATCTGAGCCAGCTGGCTGGACAACTGAGGCAGGGAGACACTGTACAGGGGTGGCAGTGGACCGTGGGTGCCGTAGAGGATACTGTTTGGCTTCTTCTCTGCAATCCTCTTAGAGTACATGAACAACTTAGCTTCGAGGATCTGTTCAAAGAAAGAGGGGGGAATTTGTCACTTACACCGTAACCGCACTAAACTACACAGCAGCACAAAAAATTGCGTTTATGTTTCTCACCTGCATAAGCTGCATTGAAATCTCATAGATTTCTCTGTTGGTGTCTGATGCCTTGAAGAGCACCAGATTCAGCAGTGTTACTACATCGCTTTGGTAGTTTCTGCTAATAAAGAAAGAGAGAGAAAATAATCACGATGAGGTAATATCCCAGTATTAAGAAATCAATGCTAAGTGCTCCACATAATGCTTGGGTTAATGTTTCTGAGATAGAAGATAGCAAGAGGTGAAAGGCCAACTTCAGACGATGGTGAGCCCTCTAAGAGGATTAGCTGTAGTGATGCTTTGAAGCCTAACCTTGTTTACCACTGGCTTCCTCACTTTGACAAGAAATCCGGATGATCCAGAAAATACAGTATCTACCCTAATTAGGCAAATCATAATTAACTGGGCCTCAAAAAAGTGACATACAACTAAAAATAAGACGGTGCAACACAAACTTTGTGAAAAGAAAAGAAGCTGCAGAGACAGCTGGCCTCAACTATTTGAACAGATGACACGGAGATTGTGAGATTTTGTACCTGCTGCCACAGACTGTAGCGATGGCTTTGAAGCAGCCTGAGGCGAGCTGGTAGGAGCCTGTGTAGCAGCGATCCACAGCCCAGTTGAATAGGTTGACCTGGTCGGCATTGAGCTCCAGGAGCAGGATGACGACTTCACAGCCAAGTTGATGAACCTGAGTAGAGTAGTTACCAATATAGACACGCTTGAATTTCGTAACCTTCATTTATTTATTTATCTTTTTTAATTATCTGTATTCCTGATTTTACATTAGTGATTATCTCAGGCGACATTTATTTAGAAAGTTTCAGGGATTCAGTGTAACATGATTCTAGTAGCTCTACTTCTTTCATAATAATTTCAAAATATATTCATAATATACAAAAAAAGATGATAAATGACATTTTCTTGGCTGCCTGCTCATTTAATGCTACTCCTCATGCCCTGTAATGAAAACAGGGTTCAAAGTCAATTTTTCTGAGGAAAAATGTGTAAAATAAACATGCAGGTTTTTTTAATCTTGTATCACAGTAAACTGGAATTAAGACAATACCAGACAGATTTATTTGAAAACAAAACCTCCTTCACTACTTGCCAGCACTCCAGCAAGATAATGGCGAGCAGTTGGCAAGGTCTGGTGTTGGGCTTTTACAAAGCAGGATTCAGCAAGCTATCAGAAGGGATTTCTGGGTCAGCTCGTTGTTTAAATGCACCACGGTGAAAAAAGTTTTGGCTACGTACCCGCTGATCCTGGCAGGCTAGTATATTATCCAGCCACTTATAGAGGTATCCGTCTGGAGAGAGGCCAACGTTATCAAACACAGGCCCGCAGCACAGCACAGCAGACATGGCCTGGAAGAACAAGCATCAGTCAACAATACTGACACGTTAAAGCTTTTAACACCCAAGACAAACTTCAGTTCTACTTCTCCCTTTGTCTTAAAATGCCACTGCTCCATCCCCAGGTAGATTTGTCAGATCATCGCAAAACAGTCTAACAGGTCTTGGTCTTGGCTATATTTAGGTCTTACCCCAATAGTAACAAGACCTAAATATAACAGTGGGACGAGAGATGTAAAAATCTGATGTTGGATTTTCCAAACGGAGCACTCACTCACACACTGCAGTTCATGGGAGAGTGTACTTAAGTTCCTATTTGTCTTTGTGAGTGGAGAGGAGTCCATAGCGAAAAATAGAATTAAATTTACAGAGCTATCTTGGTAAGCAGAGATAGGATGGGAGGATTTTCTCTAATGCAGCAACACCTTGTGATTCATGGGCCTGTTTCAGAAAAGTTGATTTGTGAACACTGTCTACGTGCAGACTGCAAAAGGTGGCAACATCATGTTTCACCCATTATTGTTTGCTCACAAATTGCAGATAAATTTGAGTTCCACAGGCCTCCCGTATTCTCACAAGTGTGCAGAGTGTATTGTAAATTTCAGAAAATCTTGCACGTCACAGGTTTGTGTCCCCTAAAGAGCATTCAACTTAAAGCTTTTTATACACTTTTAAAATAGGAACAGTCAGGCTTGATACCAACTAAAAAAATGTATTACAGTAGAATAACAAAATATGCAATACTCTGCATCGATTTTCACTTCTATATGTAGACACCCAGGTTGACATTGGACAACATTGGCATGATGACTCAGGTAAATGAGTTAGGTTATTAGATATTCAAAGCATACTTTACTCTATTAGGGGGTAATATTAATATATGTAAAAGTGTGTGGAGGTCAATAGATTGCTTAAAGTGTGTTTACCTTTAGGGCACAATATTGATATCTCGTTATCTGGTGATTCCTGTCACTGTAGCGGTCCAGAGGGGTGAACATGATGCTGAAGGGGCCGGCCCATTGACTGAAGAGGATGAAGAGGTGATGTCGCAGGCTCTGCTGTGGAAACAGGAAGCGCCTGTGGTGCACTGGGGAGGGGGAAGAGTAAAGCCTGTTATAGGTTCCGTCATCGAGAGAACAGAGTTAGCAAAACTATAAAGTCTCTTAAACTCTTAACTACAAAAGTCCATTTTCTGATATGATAATAAGATGTTGATGTCCCTTTACCGATCATTAGCCATTCATTGGGGACTTGTGAATGCTTGGCAACCCATGAGTCATCACCTATCCTTGCCTGCTCTGTCCTTAAGACGCACTATTTTTGGATCTACTCCCCTTGGGCTATGTCCAAATCAAGATCAATGTCAAGATTCTTGTGCTCCATGCGCCGTGCAAAGTGTAGCCAAATGGAAGCCTTTTATGAAATTCACAATCCACAAATGGATGAAAAGGACAGATGGATTGTATTAAGCATCCGTATAAAAGAAATGCAAAACATTTACAGTCTTTATTCTGCGATTTATCAGTTTAACCTGCAAAGCATTGCCAGTGACTGGTCTGAGACTCTAAAGTTGAGCTAGTTGAAGGAATCTTTTCTGACTACCTGGTACACACTGGATGAGGTTGGCCACCATGGCGCTGAAGTGAGCTCGGATGTCCTTGAGGATCTCTGCATCTTTGTCGTTCTCAGCTTCCAGAAGCATCCGGGTCAGGTCGACATACTCCAGGAACAGAGCACCCAGGGCGAGGGTGTCACGTTCCAGAGCCCCGTTTGTACTGCAATAACACAAAGAAAACAGGGAGAGATGCTCAATGAATAGAAGTCAGACACCAAACAGTATGTAACAATAATACTTTAACTTCTGTCAAAACCCAAATTGTATTACCGCAGTTAACTATGAAGGTTTTATCTCATAACGTAGCAAAAAGTCAATGTTATTAATCCTGGTGACCCTTCTTTGCTGTTGGGAATCCAGAATGTGATTCTTTCCTGTTTGGGCTGTAATGTGTCAACTAGTGCCACACTAACCTGTCACTGATGACACCTGCGTCAGCCAGCAGCTCAAAGATCCGCAGCAGCTGCAGCCTCAGCAGATCCCGCCGCTCGCGCCGCTTCTTGTTCTACAAAACGTCATTGAGACAAATCCTTAATGGCAGATTTAATGGTAATAATATTATAAAACGTTATTTACTGACTACGATTTTCTGGTAGGGCTACATCATACTTTGTAGTTCAGCTCATGTTGTGCATTGTGTGTAATGCAAATATGATCAACCAACCTCAGGCCTTCTTTCTAACGCCTCTTTCATTAGGGGATGTAACTCCTCCACAAGTTCCCTTTGTGCACACAGTGAAGATATAAACAGGTCACCATTAGGTTAAAAAGTAAAACATTTATCAAAATTGAAATGCAGCAACACTATTGTTATATTTTCAAAGAAAATAGATTTGAGCTAAAGAAAAAAGGTTTCTAGGAAACAATTTACCAGCTGTAAATAGAGACAGGGCACCACCCCACTGTAATCCTCTGTTCATCTCCACTTTATATCCCCACAAATACAGGTCAACATGGACTTTAATTATGGAGAAAATAATGGATTGTGCTTTTCCATTTTTGCTGGTTCTGTCTCATTAAAAGAGAAAAGAACTGCAGCTTAAGTCAGTAGCTTAAAACCTATGACAATAAGCTCCTATAATTCTTTAAAGATTTTCATTTAAATTTGTCACAGCTGCTGCTGATTTTCATTCAAATAAAAATGTCTGTTAAGTCACTACCTATCGCCGAATGAGGTAACACAATGATGATTGAGCCTATGGCCCACTGATGAAATTACTGCAATATTTATATATTTGCAGTTTTTACGAACTGCAAATATAGTTTTACGAACTGGGTGTCTGTGGTGTCTGAAAAAAATGCTGTATTAAGTCACTGCTAATGCAAACCAGACGTTTTCAACCGGTGCAGCTCCATATTAAAAGCATTTAACTGGCGAAACACAATTTGACTATTATTATGAAGTAGTCACGTGAAATGCAAATGTGTTTGTCAGTGTTCCAGCACCCACTGGCGTCGTTCATCAAAAATGCATCTACAAAACGAGACATCGGTCATTTTGGGCGTTTTCGGGCAGCGGATCAGTCTGAAATACCGCAGGGATTAATTGAACGAGAGGGAGCGGCCACAGTGGGCTGTCAGGTGAAGAGCGTGCAGGCGACAGGCTGCGCACCTCCACCTTCACAGCGAGGCAACCACCTCCTTTCAGCTGTGCCCTGCCGTTCACAGACTCGTGCCGCGCACAGCATAGAATCGGATCACGGTTGCTCGCAGAATGATGGGAAAAAGACCAATTATAGCCTGAATTCTTTGTTAAAACGACAGTCGTTTGTTTTGCTGCCCCCAGAGTTCTGTGACCTGTGGTATTAAACTGCGTTTTCCAGTTACCACCAGTAACCACAGAGGACGCCAAATCAACCAGGACCGAAATCTTCCCGACTGCCACTTTAACGTCAATCGCGGAAAAATCATCATCTGCGAGAGGGAATTTGAATAGAAACTGGTTTGTCAAGACAACAAACGTGATTCAGAGTAGAACATCCAAAACACTGCTCTGATATACCTGAACACAAGGGAATTGGTACGACCAAAGCCCAGAACTAATGACTCTGTCAACTCGATGCTCTCTGCCCTCATCAGTGGAACCAGCTGCTTCAGAAGCCAAGCCACAGATGGGCTCCCGATAACCTGAAACATCAAACACAGACGGTGCAGTCAGACAAATAAATCTGGCACGCCGCTTGAACACCACTAATTACACAGGGCCGTGTTGACACAAGTGCCTGTACAGTTAAGAATATAGCAGCTTCCTGTTCCATTCATGCAAAGATACAGTAGCTGCTGTGTAATTTGATGCTTTGAGTTTGAATGTCAACAAGCTCTGTATGAACACCTGATCTCGGGGAGACAAAGCACTGGGGGAATTAATAAGGCCAGAAGACAGGGAGCCAGCTACCTTGTTATCGTAGCTGACACCGCTGTCAGGTGTGGCGGACGCGATCTCAGGTGTCGATGCTCTCAGATGGCCGGGGCTCATGATACTGGGCTTGGCCACCCCAAAGCAAAGGATCAGGTAGTTTCTCCACAGGGTTACGTAACTGTCCCCAGTGCCAGAGGTGCTGGTCTTCTTTGCATACACTGGGTTACTGGTGAATCATTCAAAAAAGGAAATATTATTACATCCTCATTTTTGGCTGAAATCTCCAGGAGGAGTTTTAAAATGCAATGGGGAACTGGTATCAGATGGCTGTGTTAAAAATAGGAACACTAAGTAGGAATGTAACAAAAATAGAGAATAGAAGTGTCTCGTGGTCCCTCCTGAACTCACTGCAGTGTTTGAGGACACTTACTTTGGGTCTACCAGGGGCATGAGCATCTGCATTCGAGTGAAGGCGTAGGGCCAGGCGTAGCTGAGAGCTGTGGGGCAGTGCTTGGGCAGGTTGTCCTGTCGGAGGAGGCTGTATACACACAGCACCCAGGGGTCCTTCACAGACTGGGCAAAGATCCACACATGTGAGGGGCTCCTAATGTCATAATGACTGTTGACGAGGAGCGCGTTCCACTCCACCAGCCACTGAAGGTCCACGTGGTGGCCAGCTGGCAGCGCGGCCTGCAACAAGCAAGTGGCACAGCAGGAGCAAAGGTCATGACCGAACTAGATATCCAATTACAAACATTTCCTTTATCTGCCTATTCATTCTTATGCGTAAAAATAAGGCAGTCATTAAGGGAAATTCCAAGTTAATGATAATGCATAAGGACATAAGGACATTTACTGTATTATCCCATTCACAATAAAATCGGTATTCTCAGCGTCATGTTGACAGCTTGATGATTACATAAATGGGAGTCAAAAGGCCAACAGCTGCTCAGTTCCAGCTGTTCATTCACATTTTACGTGTTAGATAACTAAATTGAGCTTCTGTCTCATAGTCAACGTTAAAAGCATTTGCTGACTTGTAAACCAGATTCCACTTGTGGATAAATTGTTCAATGACACCCAGTCTTTTCTCAAAAGTGGCTCAAATTTCAGGAGTTGACATAAAAAAATGAGCATTTCACTTTTCGGTCTGGAAGTCAAGCAACGTGAAATTTGCACAGTGTGAATAAACTCCAAGAAAAAGTGAAGGGAAAGTAAAAACACAGGCAAATACACCGCACACACATGTTGATTGAGACTGGGGATTTAGTTTGGAGCTGAGCCACACAGTGAACTTACAAGCAACTTACTGTGTCAGAGACTGCAACGTTGACAAAACTTTCCAGGATTACAGGGCTGAGCTGATCCATAATCTCTATCATTGGTTTATCATCCTCCTGCAGTTGACAAGAACAAAATCACAAATCTGAGGACCTCAAAAACCAATCTCTGCTACTCCCCTCTCGCCGAAGTTTTGCCTTCTCTCACTTTACCTCAGTCTGTCCGATGGTCATAAAGAGACTTCGTATCTCTTTGAGAATGGCGATGGCAAGTCTGCGGGTGCTCAGCTGACAGGAGCAGAGCAGTACAAGTGCCAGTCCCTCTACAGCATGCAGCACAGTGGAGTGAGGACCTCGCTCTGGAGGGATCTTCAGACTCGAGCCGGTCTGCAGCAGCTGTGACATAAACATCCACATAAAGCAAAAGCTGATTTCATAGCTTCATGAATAAAATGACACCTTAATGCATTCGATTTCTTTTTTTATTTCTGCAATAGGTGTTTCCACAATTGTTGGAAAAGGGGTTGAAAAAGTGTTGGAAAAGGGGTTAGCAGTCAGAAGAGCAAATAAACAAATGGCTCAAATTGTGATTAGTTATTCCCACTTGTTAAAGGCAAAAAAAATATGTCATAATAGACACAAATCTGTGTACCACGGCAGTGTGTATCTTAGCAGCGTCATAGCTTTTCCCTGGGGCAGCCTGGGTCAGTTTCCACTGTGTGAGCAGTTGTAGCAGTAATTTGAGGGATGTATCTAGCAATCCCTGGTGGGTGTCTTGGACTTCACGTAACAGGAAGTTAGTGAATCCAAACAGGACGTCCTCACGCCAGTCTGAGAAATCCACCAGCAGACTTTGTAGGGAATTCTGGGCTATGAGTCGCAGCTCATCATCCATGTGGATCGTCAATCTGGCACACAAGACAAAGAAAGACAAAAATGAAACAGGTACCTTTGTAGGAACAAAGTCAAGTCCCTTGTTTACTACCAGCTAGTGGGTTTCACTGCAGATACATGCTTCCTGAATATTTCTTGGATTGCATGATTTTCAGTACAACAGCATTATCTGTCACATCTGTGGGACCTGTGGCACGAATCTATCCGTACAGAAACTAGCCCCACCGACGCACTTCTTTTATTTAAAAGAGCAAATAAACAAATGAGTCAAAATGTTCAGCCACAGCTTGGCGTTCCTTATAGAGTTGGTTTCTCCAAGACAGGTGACTAACCGAGAGAGCAGGTCTATGAGCTCCGGCTTGGACATCCCATCAGGCAGGATGCGAGGAATGGCAGCAACACACGTCCTGAACAAGTCAATCTTGGGCTTCCTTTCACCTCTGTAAGGGTCACATTTCAAGTTTAACTGCAAACGCTTGCTTCCAGTGGAATAAATTGTCAAGGGTAAACTGATCAAGCATTGTGATAAGAACAGATTATTTTACAGAGTTGATTAAATTATGGATGAGTTCATGACGGGACATTTGACACTTCTCTGCTGAGTCACTCTGGAGTTTTCCCAGCCCGAAATGTTCTGGCAGCTAGGATGACAGAGGGATGTGCACACATACGTGATCATGTCCTCAGGCTCCTTGTTCAACATCTGAGCATTGGTCATCATCATGCAGCGTCCCACCTCCTTGTCCAGGTGTCTGAGGATGTTGTCAATAGCCTTCCGCACATTAAAATAATACTGCGACATCCCTAGAGAAGACGGCAGAGGAGAAACAGTTTATATCACTGTTGCTGTGATATGTTAAAGCTGTCAGTGCTATGTAGGTCTGCAAAAGCATGACATTTTCAACATTCCTGACCGCGGTCTGTCTCCCTCACCAATGACTTTGGCTTCCTCATCTGTCAGCGTTTTGCTCAGGTATGTCTTCTTCACTCGAAGTGTGTTCCCGGAGGGCAAAGTGCAGCCGGTATTAGGCATGGGGGGCTCGCCGTCCTTCTGCTGCAGTTTATCAGCTATGACCAGGAATGCTCTTAGACCAATATTCATTCTCTGAACAGACAAGAAAGTTCAGCCATTTGTTATCAATTTTAAACTGAAATGACTTAAACTAAAAAAACAGGAGAAGAAAAACAGCTGAAAAAAAAACCAAGCAGTTTCTAGAGATATCTAGCAACAGTAGGTTAATATGGGCATAGTTTCAATGGTTTCGCTGACTAGAATTGAGTGAAATGCTGACACACGAAGTTGTAAGTTCAGTAGATACATAGTATATAGTGGTTCATTTATGACTTTATGGTACTACTAGTCCCCCAGATATTCAAATGATGTGTCAAATTTGAGGGGAGAAATGGATAATAGATTTTATTTTACCTAGTTTTTATGTAAGTAGCAAGTATAACCGTATTCTTAATTTCCTTTTTCTTTTCTCCTATTTTCAACTAACTCAGGAGACATTATCAAAAGAGGGAAATTATTTTTACTTTCAGAGGATAAAATTTTGATCAGGACTAAACAAAAAAAAAAAAACAACGGCTTTTTTGAAAACATTTTTCTATAAACACATCATATAAGTAAATGAATGATGAATGCATACCTCGGGATTAAGACTGAAGGCTTTTATAGGTTTTCCAACACAAAGAAGGTCATATATAATTTCTTTCATGGCAAAATCAAGTCTTTCCTGAAATGAAAAGAGGGAAAATGTGTTTACTCTGATTTAATTTATTAATGACATACCATCTCACTAGTCACAGTGAGAGCAACATACATTGGTTTTAATGGAGATTTACATGGAATGTAATTGGTATGACAGCGTGACTTCTCTATAATGCAGTATAGCATGTGATTGTGTTTACCTGTGCAATAAACTGGATGATTTTGACGAAGATATTGAGAGGCATGTCTCTTGGTACCACACTACGGGATCCTTTGGGGAAAAGTGTTGTCACAATGGTGCTCAGGCGACTGTGGACACAGAGAAAAGAACACATTATGAGGATACCATGAACAAGTTTCAAAAGGATGTGTAAAATTACATAGAAAATTGTATTAAACTGTTTTGCAAAGTACTCCATTGCGTGAAGTTTACTTTGGGCCCAATTAACACGTTTAAAAAGTCTGGCTCGACCCGTTTGGGATTCCTCATGTCAGTAAACTGCTGATAAACTTGTGGGCCACCAACACTTGACAATGTGGTGTGACCTGACCCCAAGCCTGCGGCCTGTGCATGCACATGGAAAACAGATAAGTCTTCTTTCTCCAAATACCAATAAAATCGGTAACAAGGAGGGAGGGTAAACATTTTTTCACAAATATTTTTAGTACAAACAGACATTTTTCAGCCCATGACCTTCATCGGCATCTCAAAGGTATTTACTAATATATACAAACACAGTGAAACTGACTATAACTACTAATTGATTGAGAAATTCCCATTCTGACTCACTGGAAATTAACATCTGAGGTAAAAAAAAAATCCAAATGCAAAGTAACACTAGCACCTCTTTGGCTGAGCTCACCACCATTCACAGGAGGATGTGGGCTGAAGATATTTACCCCTGTGTTGCAGTGTTGCTCTCGCACTTAATTCGGATCATGTAGACCCACAGCAGTCGATACAAGGACTCCAGTGCAACACGAGCCATTTTAGGGTCTCGACTCTGTAGTAAAGTTACATTTATAGAAGAAAGTCAATGGGAAAACCAGATTGCAACAATTGGCAGCCTAAATGTGACAGTTTATTGTAGGCTCTGATACAATAACAAAGTTACAGAGATGATTATTGTAATCACACTATACTTATTTACTTTACTGTGCTTATCTCCTGTTGCAATGTTGTTTTTACTCATCTTTTGTTCTTTTAACTTTTTTATTCTTTTGTAAAGCACTTTGTAACCTAGGTTTTGAAACGGGCTATATTAATCAAATTTACTTATATATTAAATGCTGATGAGAACAGTTTGAATAAATACTGCCTGAGGCATTCAGCACACTATTACCATGTCATGTATACAATAAAACAACTAATGAAAATGTATATTAACACATTTCTGTTTGACCACTGAAGCGGTGACAAACATTTTGTGCAACAGGGATGCACACTTGAACAACAGTTATGTTACCAAAACTCCTCTGTCCAAAACAAAGACCACTGTGGTCTGAATTAAAGGCAACTGGTCTCCAAGTTAAGTTACCTTCAGATTTGAGAGGCAGTTATTAAGAAAGACATGCCATCTGTTGAGGAAGAACTGTTTCTGGCTGACACACAGCAGGCAAGTCACCAGTGGGTAAAAAGCCTGCGTAGAGAACAGAGAGTGTTTAGATCTCTTTTACCGTACACTGCAATGTTAAAATAGCTTCACACTGACTCAAAAATATGTTGAACACTTATAGTTTCCACATATAATATCTGCGGTTGGCCTTTCAGTGGATTATATGAAGAATTATGCATTATCTCTGAACCCTATCTGCATAAGTGCTATTTAAGACCTAAACCGGTTTTCTTTTGAAGACATGATGAAGCTTTTTTCTTTTGTTGTGCTTTTTACTGATGACGCATCACTCGTAAAATGCGGCTTTCGGCCATAACAGCTGCCTCAGGGGAATGTAGACCTTCTGTAAGAGCAAGCTACTGTTAAATAAGGGTTGTTGTCTTTCCATTTCATTGTGAACTACTGTGATGAAATGCTTTATTGAAGACACTTTAGGGGGAAGGGCTATTACATACACTTATATACAGTATACTGCATTGCTTCAGTGCTCGTTTTTATGCTTTGAAATGGCAGCCTGTCTTCCCTCATAAATTATTTCTACTGTGGACACTGACGTTGGCACAGAACATTACACAAGAGTGACCTTGAAATGCTTGAGGATTCACAAAGACCACAGACATCTAAGCAATCTAAGCATGCAGCAAAGGGTGTCAGAGGGGAAACAAACGGGAGCCAACCATCAGTGTCAGTTTGTTTTCTGCGAGGCAACTAACCAGCGAGTGCTTCTTCCTGGAGGACAAGTCCAGGGTTGTGTCGTACAAGCTGTCCACAAAGTTCCTGAGGCAGGGTACGTTTACCTCGTTCTTCACGGCCTAGGGCAACATCACACACAAGACACAATCCTCTCAGGAGTGGGGCTCTTTTCCTATTTAAATTAAATATTATGTAATGCATGCAACATGTACAAGAGGGGAAAAACTTACCGCTGCAACAGGAACCAAAATTTCAACAAAAAGACCAGCCAAGGCATGCTTAATGTCCTTGTCCTTGACTTCCAGGAAATACTGGGCACACTCCTGAAGAGAGAGCAGTAAATGGTTTAGCACACAATAAAAACTTATATCACTTTAAATCTACTATACGTGTAGAGTGTGTTAAGAAAAGATTTACCCAAGAGATAAACAGACTTGAGACTTTATGGTCAACACTGAATAACAAAGTGCATGCCAAAGCTAACAGGAAACACAGTCAAGGTCAAGGGGCAGCAAATCCTGACAATCGTGAGAATTATTTGTACATTTCCTACACAATGTTGATATAAGCCTATATTTAGGTCAAGTTTTAATACACACAAATCAAAAATAAAGTCAATATATGAGTAAAGCGAAAAAAAGGGTTATCTTAACATATAGTGTAATCAGGTTATACTCTGGCAAGGCTGGTTTATGATTGAAGGATCGAAATGCTACTGAGTTGTTGAAGTCTGTTGTACCTGCATGAACTGAAAAGAGGCTTCAAAATCCTCGACAGGATACATCTTAATTCGGAAGAACTTGACCCCCATGATGAGGCTTATGGTACTCTGGACTACATATGGACTCTGCTCTTTCTGTCGCAGCTCCTTTAGCTCAGTCAAAAACTTCTTCTTCACAGCAGGAAACCTGAGAGAAAAAAAAAAAAAAAAAAAAAACTGAAAATGAGATTCTATATAAAGACTTGCCTGCATAGCTCAGGCAGACAAATCCCAAATCAGCACTTCCACAAAAATGTTCCTGCACTCAGAGTCGTGACGTGGAGAGAGTACAGTGACAACATATTCAGGCAGCACGGCTCCCAAAAATATCATCCCCCTCGTCTTACTCTCTGTATGCAGACCGCAAGTCTGTGCCCCGAGATGAACTCCTCGTTTAGCACCTGATCCCTTGCCTAAATTGAACCAGAGATGGGATTCTTCAGCTGCTCTAAATTTAGAAAATAATTCATCATGAAGGCTCATATGAGCATGTCTTAACCTCTTTCCTGTTGGCTAGTACTGTACTTGTACGAAAGTGAATACAGCCGCTTCTGCATCTTAGTGAGGTGAGGAGAAGTTGTTTATTATTTCTACAGGCACAAACCTTGATTGAGAAACCACTTTTAAACTTATTTAAAACCGCATCAATCTCTCAACTATGTATCCCATCTGAATATTTTTAGTTTAGACCTCTTTCTTCCTTTCTTGACCTCAGAGAAAAGCAAAGATCTCTATAAATGCCTCTCAGTAAAGAATCTCCTGCAGGAAATTAAGCAGAGCGCACTTGGGATAGGAGGTATGCAGTGTGCTTACCAACCATATCTCTATTTTAAGGATTTGTTCTTTGCTGCGATGATCTGAAAACTTCAAATAAACAGACATCAATTTCCAGTCCTAGTTTGGTGTGAAGGGGACCTGTCCAAAAGTGTGCCGTCCCTACAGTATGTTCCAGTCTCCTGAAGCGGGGAATGTTTCGCAGAAAGGCACTAGCGATGGTAACACACCATCATTATGTGACACCAACAGAGCAGAGAATAAAGATTTAACAGCCAATGAGGAAAGATGGAAAAAGGAAAAAATAATAATAGTTAATTATATAATCGTAGTTCTGTCTTTGCTCCTTACTTGGACTGGGCTAATACTCCTATGACTTCAGCATAGAGGTCTGCTACAGTGTGCATGTTGCCAGTGTTAGGACCGTGATACCTGTGGGAAAGACGACACAAGATAAAGTAAAACAAACCCCCCGAGAAACTTCAAACTACGAAAGGACGAAGGACCTGTGCTGGAAATAGACAAGATCTTACCCTTCTTTGTATCTAAAGTGCTTAAAGGCTAAGTTAATGACTTCATTGACCAGGCTGTCAAGGACCGGGTGGAGCGGCATCTAGTTGAGAATCAGGAGACACAATGGCATGGCAGTGAATGTTCAACAACTACATACTCACAAACTACCAATCACGGTAAAATCATTTTTCAAGCACACAGCACTACTTGAGTGAGGTTTCACAAAATAATAAGATGACCTAAGCAGTGGTTATGTAGTACAGAGTTAAGTCAAGTCACCTGTTTCAAAACTTCTATAAGTACAAGAGAGAAGATGAAGTCAATGGCCAAATCCCTCCTTTCGAGTAGATAATCTTTCTGCTGCTCATCACTATTAGAGACAAGAAACAAAAAAAAAAGAGCAACAGGTTTGCCACAATCGTACAGTGCAGGTGAGCATCATCACCGTTTCTTTACATTTTCTACTGGTGACACATTGCTGCATGCAGAAATTAGTTGACCAATTCTCACTTTTTGGACTTGGTGTTGGCTCTTGGCCGGTACTCGTGCAATTCCTCCTCTAGTCCGTTTTGTCTTTTGTACCAGTCAAACAAAGTGCGCAGGATGGAGGGGAGACAGTACTCAGCCAAAGAGCTCATGGCGCTTATCAGCTGGAGGAACAAGACATACATCGTGCAAATGCAAGTTTGTGTTTAGCAGTTAACATACCAAAGTAAGAGATAGCAATCAGTGTTTCCGTTGTTTATTTGTACAGCAATCTGAACAGAAATTACAACAGCACATTAGCATTTTGCTGTGTGTTTAACACAAAGAACTTAGGCAAGTTGAGACAGCTGTAAGGTAAAGTCCAAGGCTACATCAAGGGAGATAAATGAGATTGTAGGGTGAGCTGGTTACTCATTGGGACTGTGCAGAGAGACAAGGTCCCCATGGGGCACCCTCCCTCAGTCTTGGGGGAGGGAGAGGGAAAGGAAGGAACGGGCCGGGCACACAGGAAGGGAGGAGAGTCTGGCTGGGCCAGGGAACACAGCAAGCCCTTCATTCAGCGCAAGGCTGGAGAAGAATCCTGGCTCTGTGTGGCTGCTGAATGGCCTCACGCAGCAGCACAAACACACCCCTGTCGCTGTGAGGCGGCCTTCTCTGCAGAGCCCCAGACCTGCTGGACACACCTAGCACAGAGCCAGTGCCAACTCTCAAGGTAAACACTCCTGCCCTTGACTGGATCTGAAAGCCCTTTTGGGATGTGAGCAGGGCTTTCACCCATTAGCCCTTTCATGTTACAGTGCATCGTACCAGGGCAGTATTTAAGACATGAGAACCGACTTGCCTAGGTGCTCATAGGGAGAGGAACACAGTCAAATGTAAGAGTTTAATGTGAATCATGAATTTAAAAAAAAACAAAACCCAAAAAATAATAATTTTATCCATTAAATGTAATATCGTCCATTCATATAAGGGTGAAATGAAGGCATTAAGTTTAGCAAATAGTGATGCCGTTCATTAACTTAGGACATAATTTTTATACCACTTTTGTTTGTCTAACAGTCCCATTCCTGCATTTTTCACAGCACTTACTTGGTCAAATTGAGGATCTTCCCCCCTCTGTAGTGACTTTGTTAATGGCTTTTCCTGAAAACACAGAAAAAAAGACGTCGTTTTACAACTTGTGTACGTTTTATTATTTCCAGAAATTCCAAAACAGTTCCCTGAAGTTTGGTCTGAAGCTCATAACTCTATCCGCCCTGCCCAAAGAGCGTGTGGAGTATTTTTGAACAGGGACTCATTACAGCCCCGCTAATGAGAGAGCCATCAATCAGTCTGATACCAGGCAGGCTCAGATATTAGAGATGGCACATTCATGACAGCTCTCATTATCACACTCTTCTATCATTTGAGATAAAGGCCTTCAGGAGGGATATAGGCTCAATGCATTCGTCTCCTGCTGTAAGGACGGCTTCTTGATTTATGTATGATATCAGTTCACTGTAGCACATCCTATTTGTTAGTAAATGAAGGCTGAATGAGTGTGGACATCAAGAGCTGGCAACCAGGACGGCGAATATAACGAAAAATACTGCACTGCTTATTAGAAATGTGTTAAAAACTAAACATCTTTTAAAAGATCTCGACACCTGTGTAACAACACATTTGGAAAAACTGAGTGAAACATTAACTCGTCAACTTCCATAAACATTTAAATATTCGATTCATTCTTTGGACATTAGGTGCCTTAAGATATTTCTAAATGGTTCAGTGAAGCCGTCCTGTGTTTAGTCCATTTAAGAGATGAAATTTGATTGTAATAATCAGGCATTTAAAGCAAACAATTTCAGTAAACAAACCATCTTACTCCCATTCGGCCACTAATAAAAGTCTGGCAGAGTCTCCTGATGTATTTTAGTTTTTTAAGATATTCAGTGCAGCTTTAGCAGGGGATGTTCCATCACATGACACCCGATGTACTGGCAAACTGATGTATCTAAAACACACAGCAGTAATATTTGAGGAGGATGCTTATTTCCACCATTATATGCCTAACCCACAATTACCACTTAATCCATCCTCGCGCAAATCAAAGCATCTGCTTTCCTCTACCTTTTTTGCTACTCGGCTCTACCAGATACGTCCCTCTGCTGTCTCGATGGTCAGGCAGCAAATCACAGCACATCCCTTACTTGATGATGAATCCCAAATAGCCAACTGTCTGATGTCTCTGACACTGGAATTGCGTGGGCTGGTGGCAATGTCACTGTCTCCCTTGCAGCTGGAACGCCAGCTAAGCCCCATGCTCCGATGAACCTTTTAGTATTTGGACAAATGCTTAAAACTGAGGAGCCCATCTGTGCTGGAATGACAGAAAAGTCAATGCCTCTTGCACTGTTGGGCTTGTAAGGACTTTATTCCCCTTTGTGGCAGGCAGATACAACAATACCGATTGTATTCAATCACTTCACACATTTACAACTATTTATTTTTCGGCTAAATTCATTATCTGCATCTTACAGTAGATATCATGTATTTGGGCCCTTTGAGTGTAAGCTTTTTAAAATTTCTTCTTTATTTTATTCATTCATTCTGACCGCAGATCATTGCACAACATGGATTCTGTTAAACAAATCAGTGATTAGGATGAGCAGGAGGGACAACTGTAAGCACGTAACTACAAGACAGGGCTAAAAAAAAAAAAAATGACTCAGCTGAAACAAGGGGTTGCACACTTTCCCTGTGGTAATTAACACTTCCCTGTAGACCGGGACCAGTGACTAACAGCATCCTATAAATCACGGTCCCTAAAACTACAGACTGTCTGTCCGCAAAGGCCACGAGTAAACTCACATATCAGACCTGCACATGAGACTACATGACAGGGTAACTATCAGTGGTAAACGATGCTACCGTGCATTACAACATAAAGCTACATGTATTATGATTAACTGCCTAATGTGTTTTAGCTGGAGTCTGTCATTTTTAGTTGACTTTCAGCAGCACTTGTAAGATACTCATGTGGTCCTGGGAGCAGGTGGTGAGTGGTGCCCACGTTAACACACAGTGGCTATTCCCCGTCTGCCTGACTGTCTGTCAACAGAATTATTTATGACAGCTGCTGTTGGCCCCATCGATCAGCTCCAACCTCCGCTGGACAAAAAGTCTCTCAGAGATTTTACTGGCAGCTTTTATCTTCATCTAATTTTCCAGTACTGCTCATTAGACTGTATCTTTAGTCGCATTATAAAGACAAAGACAGAGAACAACGGTTGCAGAAAAAGTCAGGGTTACCAGTCAGTTCCAAATGCAAATTATAAAATACTGGGAGACCAAATCAAAATATCAAGCATTTGACTGTTATCTGAAAGCCTCAGAACTGTGTCTACTCAACTGTGATTAAGGCTGTACAAACCATTATTTTCATTATCATTCAATCTGCCGATTATTTTCGCGAATAATCAATTAAGCGTTTGGTTGTTAAAATGTCAGATAATAGTGAAGAATCTCTATCACATTTTCCCAGAGTCTGATTTGACACCTTCAGATGTCTTGTTCTGTGTTTGTTTGTTTTGTTTTTGAGCAACAGTCCAAAAATCAAAGATATTTACAATAAAATAGAACAGAGAAAAGCTGCAAATCCACACCTTGAGGTATTTGGCTATTCTGATTACTGCGTATCAAAATAGTTGCTGATTAATTTTCTGTCGATCCATTAATTGATTGTTTCTCTACTTGTGAGTTTTTTTTTTAATTTCCACTTTACAATGTGGGAAAAATTCTGTAATTCAGAGCCTGAGAAACAGAATCACATATTTTAACCTTTTATATACATACTGTAAAGTAGATCTGAAATGAATACTTAATTAATCGATTAGTCATTTGACAGAAAAACCATCGCTAACTATTTCGATATTTGATTAACTGTTTGTTACTTTTCAAGCAAAAATTGTGAAAAACGCCAAACCGATTCTCTGATTCCAGCCTCTCAAATGAGAGGATTTGCTGCTTGTCTTTATCATCATTATTTATTTAATTATTTAGTTATATTATGATTTATATTTCTTTATATTTATATTTTTGTAGATTGATTTTGTAATCCCTCTGGTTAACTGCCATCATGTCAGAAGGTAGCCTAGAAACTCTGTCTTTGGCGAAGTTCTTAAAAATTGTTATTAAATGTTTTGACCGTATTGACAATTGTTAAGTGTTCAAAATGATTTTTTCTTTCCACCAGTTTTTAATTATAAAATAGTACCTTCAACTCTACCCAGGGCTTATTACAACGGTACATTTCTTGTGTTAAGCTCAGCTGAAGCTTGGTAACACTGTAGCATTCGCCATGAGGCTGGTCACAAATTCCACATTATCCCCCCCAAGCTGCTTCCTTCCTTGTGCTGATGGAGCTGCCGTTTCACAAAAAAAACTGCCAGCCTTCAGCGGACAGCAGTTAAACATGGCACAGTGGTTAGCATCTCCGCTCCTGCGCTGGAGACTCAGTTGCATTCCCAAGGCCTTGGCAGTGTTATATCACTGGAAAGTGTCAACTGTTATGAGCGTCATTAGCAGGAGTCAGGCTGCCTATTGTCACAAAAACCGATCAGACTATTATAAATATATCATAAATAAGGTGACAGGTGTATTAGAGTATTTTTAAATTGCTGAAGAATTGTTAAAGAATGTGCATAATTCTTCCATCATTCATTGCTGTCAAGCCAGCTATTGTGGGCATGTCCATCAGGCTTCCCCTCAGGCCTTGTTATAGTGGTTCACAACCTGTGGGTCGGGACCCCCGCAAGGGGTCATGAGATGAGTAACGCGGCAGCAAATAAAACAAAACTTAATTCTCCTACTAATACTGTTTAGTGAAACTAATTATTCAAATGGAATCATCTCTAATTACTGACTAAACTCTCTCTTCAACTGAGCTGCGTAAAACTCAAAGACATGCAACCTTTGACAAGTGGCTGGAAGTAGACAGGGCTTTGCCTCAAGTGTTTACAAGCAAAAAAAGGTTAGGTGGCACTGTTACAGAGCACCAATGTCATGATCTCATTTCCCCCTGATAACACCGACAGCCTTTAAAAAAAAAAGAAACAGATCAACAACAACCTCCCCACCACACAAAGAGCAGTGACCCTCTAGTCTGACTCTCCGTCGACTTACCAGCGGTTCAGCCATGATGATGCGAATCTTGCGCTCGGACACGGTGGTGAAGTTGGCGAACAAGCTCTTGAGGACGTACTCGCCCGGCTTGCTCTCCGGGTCGATGCTGATGGGCATCATGGCCGGGGGACCCTTCTCTCCCTGGGGACAGCAGACTGGAGGGATGGGGGGTTTATTGTATCCGTTCCCCACGGGCGAGGCTGCGGAAACGACACAAAAGGCACAAGATGGGAAACGTTTTTTTTAAGGCAAACATTGCTAATTCAAGCACAAGTGAGTGGGACAGGATCAGCCACAGATCTGTTGACAATCAGGGATCACTGAATAGCGTATTTGGGTAGAAGTTTCCAAACATGGACATAAAGTTCCCGACATGTTGAACATTCCTGACGCAGACTGTCCAAAGGGCACCGGCTTGCCCTGAGTCTGCTCTTTCTTTCCTATTGCTGCAGTGAATATGGAAATTAAAACACCATGGCCAGCAGCTGGTGTTTTCATTTTGTCCCAAAGATGTCATTGCCCTTTGAGGGAAGCAAAAATCTTGGATGGCTTGGCTCAGGCCATAAAACCCCACAAACTAACACACAAGTTAAACTTTACCTCAGTGTTACGCTTTGCTGCCTCCAGACACAAAAGTGCTAAATATAGTAAAGAACTGCATACAAGCATCTCATTAGGACAGTGAAAATTTCTACTTAGCCTGAAACTCCTAACTGCATGTCCACCGCAGGAACTGCCTTAAATTCGATGTGTAAAATATTCATAGAGGTCCTTGGGGGGACAGTAATAGACTTACTTTCTTACAATGAGAACCGCACTTTCTTCAGCTACTTCATTCTGAGTGTGCAGACGTGTGTACGAGTGCATGTCGTAAATAAATGTGACTGGACAGAAATCTCCTCAGCAGCAGCAAAGTACAGACTGCACTGTGTCAGGAACACATTACATCTGTCAGAGTCACATGTCAAAACACCCAACTTTGTGGTCAGTTTCTTAATTTTTTTTTTGTTGTTTGTTTGTTTTTTTTGGATCAAAATTGGCCAAAAGTTTAAAATCCCACCTACAGAACTGGTTTGGTTAGAGATTACGGAGACGAAACACACTATATAAAGATACATCAGCCTTTGCTGCATATTTGCACAAAGTGAAACTGTTATATCCAGAGATTTCTCTGACACTACTATGTGAGACACTGAATGGCTAAACTAATGGGAAAACTATATACAAACTATTACAGAATTATTCCGAGATAGCAACTGAAGAAACCCGACGTATGTTTTATAGGAAGGTATTTATTCTTATAAAGTATAATTAAAATGATCTTTAGTTCTTGGTCTCGTCTGTTAATCAGTGTAGAATCAGCAAGTATACTCTAAGCCTGTACATAGTGTTTAAGCCCACCACAGGTAGATGAGCCTTGAAATTCAAGTAATTTATGTTCATCTAGTCACGTTTGGACAAGACAAAAACCTAGCAAAAGCATGTATTAAACAGAGGAATCAGATAACTGGTAATTTAATTTAATGACCTTTGTAGTCTGCCAAAAGAGGATTCAAAAGCAGAAACATCAATTTTCTTGCAGATCAAAGGTTGAGTGGATAAAAACAGCTTTAGTGATTTACCTAAACTGTTTTACTCAAAACTGTCGCCTTCTTTTACAGGTAGCTGAAGGACACTGCAAACAAATGCACACAAGTGAACGGGGAATTGAGATTCTACGCATCAGCACACGTTGCGCAGTGAAGAAAAGAGAAAGGAGTTGAGCCCAGTTCTAATCAGCATTTTTTAGACACTCTGAGAGCATGAAGTTCTGACAAAGGTGTACAAGAGAAGCTGGAGAAATGCTGTGGGACTAGTACAGACTTCTTCTCCAGGTCTTTTCAGGAAGCGCTGGGATATCTGTCAAGGAATGCCCAGCATGTGTGACGATCTCGTGTGGCTTTCAGAACATGCTTCCGTCACTCGTGGCAACTCAGCACCTACCCAGGCCCTTGATGAAGCTGATGACGCTGGCCTTACTCCAGCACACAGCCGTCCCGTCCATGGTGGGGAAGGAGGATATGGTATCCAGGGTTGTCCTGAATTAAGACAAATGCTTGCTAGTAAAATCCACCAATGTCCGTGTCTTTTGCGTCAGCTGGTACTGTCCTGCTGGGCATAGTTTCCATGGTGCACAGAGCCAAAGGCGCGTGTGTTTTAAAAAGTGGGAGTAGTAAAGTAGTGTTTGGTACGAGACGCAATAACGCAACCTCTAGATCTAACTCTCTCTCTCTCTCTCTCTCTCTCTCTGAGCTGCTTCTGCTATGGCTTTCTCTAGCCTTGTGACCAACCAGTGCCTTCCAAGAGTGAAGGTCAGGCAGGAATTTTTAGCTGAGCCACAGCACAGTGATGAGGTCCAACATGCTATGGTGGCATAGTTGTGTGACTATATTTATCCCAGGGTACACACTATACTGACAGAGCAGCCCTCCCCTTCCCTCCACCTCTGTGATCCGAAAGCACGAGGCACACACCACCACATTGTAAACACCATTCTTGATCAGGCAACGTTTGGGCGCACTTTCCTTAAAGTCAGCAACGAAGCTCAAGGCAAGATTTTAAGAAAAAGTAAAGGCTTATTCAAGCAAGAATGTCTTTAAGAAAAGCCAGCCTATATATCCAGCAACAGTGAGTCTGGATACAAACACGTCTGATGTAGCATCATTTTTCTAGGAGCAACAGTTTGATAAAATCGAATCAGTATCTAATTTTAACAAAATCCTCCCATGTCAATGACTCCGACTGAAGATTGGAGGTGAAGAAAGCAGCCAGTGTGCATGTGAAACCCTTTTATTTTGCTCTGGGCGCTGTACAAAGACTCAGATGCAACATGTGACACTGCAAACAAGGAGCTTGGGCACAGTGTGCATTACATCACTGCCATGCTGGAAACACCCTGAGCATGGTGGTGCTCCCTGGAGGACAATGCAAACAGGCTAACAAGTGTCTCTCTTGCACACACATGCTCACATACACACACACACACACACACACACACACACACACACACAAACACTCACACACAAACAGACACACACACACACACACACACACACACACACACACACACACACACACACACACACACACACAGATATGCATACAAAGAATGCAGTTTCCTATATGCAGTCCACAGAGACTGTCCTACTGAGTAAACAAGCACAAGCAGCTGTCTGTGAACAGAGTGGGTGGATATTTAGATACCACTGACCTCCTTAACTGAACCAGAAATTCCAGTGTCAACATAGACGTTGGGAGCACTTTATCCAGCTGCTGAGAGAAACCCTGACAGTGCATTTCTGTGAGAGAGTAGTGGGCAACGCCAAAACATTATATATTATACTATTTAATCCTCCCCTTCAAACCTATGCATTTTTATATATTATTCTTCCTGGCTGGTAATAAAGGGGACACTGTTCTTAGCTGCTCCACTAAAGGTCAATGTTAATAAAAAAGTTTGCGTCATTTAACGTAATAAACGGGAAAATCTTGTTGGCTGGTTGAGGTCATAAAGTTTTAGGTCAAAGGAAACAACCGGAGTCCCTGTTAACACCCAGATGTCCCACAGTGACTATTATTCCCATATGAAATAAAAACCAAATAAGTCACTACAGCTCACATTTAATCTACGACTTCATTAAAAAAAAAAATCATTCCATGGATACCTAAAAAAATAAAAACGGTAAACTTCACCAACGTCTGCTGCAAATCTCCTGGAATGCTATCTGGAGATGAAGCTGAACAATTTTTGTTGAAATCTTTATCAAAAGAGACCACAGCAGCTGGAGCCACTGGAGCAGAAAACTTCCACGCAGTAATACATTATCACAAGTTCACCATCTGAGTGTCTCAAAAAAATTGGCGAGAGCGCAGACCGAGAAAGTGATAACAGTCATCTGTGTAAAGCAGATTAAAACGTCGCTCTCAAACCATTGACCATCAGCCCTGTTTTAGCGAGATGACATCATGCTGGAAACTGCTGCCTGCTGTGAGGGAGAGCGTTTCAGGCCATTTATATAAGTCCCTGTTAAAACGCCTGCGTCCGTCTCGTCCAGCTAAACGGAAGGGATTTGTCTGTGTTTTACTTCTGCAATTTTTTTAGTTACTGTTTAAATACTATTTTCAGATCCCCAAAAATAGAGCGCAAAGTGGCGCACTGCACACTCAGCCGCACAAAGCTAAAACATGGAAGTAGAATGGTTTAAAAACTTGGTCAAATGTGACACAGAAACTGAATTATAACGGAAAGAATAGATAAAATAATTAACATTTAAACATAAAAAGATGAAAATGAGCAAAACTGGATTTCACAACGGAAAAAAAATGGAAACTGCATAACATGTTTGACTACTGGTCAGAGGAGCACTGCCGTGCTCGGCTCGCTGCTCACTGCTCACTGGTCTCCTGCTCTGATTGGCTGATGGTGGACCAGCCTTCAGGCAATTTGAACACCGGACCTGACGCTGCTGCTATACAATGCCAGTCCTCTGCTGCCGGTTGTCACTGTTTTATTAGAGCTAGACAGACTTACCTATGAGAGACCAGCGCCTAAAGGGCCTTGACTTTGTTTACCTTGTGGTTACAGTGCAAACAGTATCTGATAAACAGCAGCGAAACACATACTTCTTGTGTGTGTGTGTGTGTGTGTGTGTGTGTGTGTTTGTGTGTGTGTATATCTATATATATATATCTACCTATATATATCTATAGATATAGATATATACATCTATATAAATACTGTTTCTGGAATCCTACAGTTTTTAGATCAGTTTTGATAACTACACAATCTGTTGTGATTTCGTGATTCAAAACACAACAGCTAGTGCCAATTGGAGCAGAGAGGTGACAATGTTACATGCATTGCCGTGGGTCACTGCTGATACAGTACAACGACTGCCTGTGCCTTTATCAGCAAAGTGACCCACTGTGAGGATTATGCAACATCATCGGGAGATAGCTCAATGTTGAGTGTGTGGACAGGGACAGCATGTTCTAAGGTATCTCTTTACATTCAGATTCAATAGATAGTTACGAGCTACCACTCTGCCTGAGAAGGGCAGCTGACTTGCTACAACTTCCCACTTTAGAGTTTAAGCATTGTTACGTCAGATATTGCTTTAGTTACTAAACTGCAGTCGGGTTTAGAGGGGAATCCACACTACAAGCACTTAATCTCCCGCTTTTTCCACTTAATGTTTGTTTCAGCATCCATCCCGCAGGCCACTCGTATTTTATATAAAACAGACTTATGCCATGATCGGGAGCAGGAAGGCATCCCATCCCAGCCTCATGGGTCCAATCGAGGGCAGTGGAGCTGCTCACTCTGGACAGAACATGCAACCAAGCTGAACCTCCACTAATCCTATTACGGTGTCCTTGCACTTAATAAGAGCCATATCGAGACTCTGTCAGAGATTCGCAGACTAAAGTAAAATAAGGCTGGCGTCTAAAGAGAAGCAACAGAATAAAATGCTGAATCACTATCAGAAGAACTTTTAGTACACAGGTTGTGTGCACAAGAGTCCTGTGTGCCTGTGTGTAATGTATATGTATGTGTGTGTGTGTGTGTATATATATATAGTGAGCATCTTCTTACCAGTAACTCTTGCTAGGAACTTGGAGTTACGTATCTGGCTGTTGCTACGAGACAAGTGAAAACCTTTCTGAAGTGCGGTTATCTGTTACTAAAAGTAAGACGCTTCCCAAGTTTGCAGCAACTGGCACGCTGAACAATCAGACTGCACACAACTCGGTCTGCAGCAAGCAACAGCATGTCCCTGTCGTGGACCACAACAGGAAAAGAAGCGATTTCCAGTAGAGTTGCAGCCTCAGCCAGCCAGTCAGCCCTGTCAGCTCTGTCAGCTGAGCACAGCAACCACAACAACATCAAGAAGACACAAACTGCTACTCACTGCCGCTCCACGATTTCAGCAGGGATTTGATGCTGATTTCAAAGAAGCCCGAGTCCTGCTGGCTGGCCATGGCTACGGCTTCCCGTTAAGTGTCCCCCCTCTACTTGTGGTTTCCCTCCAGTAGCAGTAGCATCAGCAGCAGCGGCAGCTGAGCTGGGACCGGCAGGTAGCGCCTGCTGTCACCTCTCTGTGACGCACACAATCCTGTGCTGACGAGATCCTGAGAAACGCACTAGCGCTGCTTTACCCCTCCTCCGGTGTCCTGTCCTTGGCTATCAGCCCTTTCGCTTTCCCTCCCTCCACACTCTCTCAACATCTCTCTCTCGCTCTCCCTGTAAAGCCGTGGCAGGCAGTGGGCGGCAATGCAACCTCCCTTTAAATAACTGCGCAGAGGCTGAGAGTGCAGGAAGCAATCCTCTTAGTGGAGCGCAGTTAATAATAACTACTGTTTGTCTGCGTGCACGGCCTGATAATGGTGACAGCGCCGGGCTTGTGTGTCTTTCAGCGGGACTGAGAGCATCTGACGTGCCACCACCGCTGACAAAGAAGATAGAGGCTGCGGGAAGTATGACACATTACAGGGAACATCTGGGAGAGCAGTGGAAAGAAGACACTGAAGTGATCAGCAAGCAGACGGGATTAACTGCCACAGGGGATCCGCATGGGAGCAGGGGCTGATCGTTGGCCTTTAACCCTTTTACTTCTTCACAGCACTGCTGTCAAATTAAAAGTTAGTCAGACTTTATGCATTCCCTTACTTTTTCACACATTATTATCATTTAGGGTGGAACTACCAGTTCTTTTCATTACCAATTAATCTAGCCAATATTTCTTTCAATTAATGGATTGATCAATTCATTTATAAAGGTTCAAATGGGGGGGGGGGTCCGTCAAAAGTTCACAGAGCCAAAACATGACAACTTCAACTTGCTTGAATTTTTTTGTCTTATCTTTAAGTATTCAGTTCACTATTATATAAAACAGAGAAAAGAGTTAGATGCTCATATGAGCAGAATTAGCAGCTTGTCAGAATTTTTTGCTCAATAGCTGCCCTTGATGAATAATCAATCAAATAAGTGACAAAATAGTTGTCCATTCATTTTCTGTTAATTAATTAATTAATCAGAAAAATCGTCTCAGCACTATTGCTATTATACATTATCTCTAAAATCACGCAACAGACAACTGCTCTTTACTGCTGTTTGCATTATAGAAATTAATTAACACATATTTTTTGGTAGACAGCGATAAAGCGGAATGATGGGCAAACAAATCATAAGTCAAACACATCTAGATCTGTATTACCAGCCTATATGCCTGAAATAAAGCTATGTGCAGTAGGCAAACTAATATGACTTCTCTTTTAATGGATGCCATTAAATTCCTGTTACCACATTCAACGTAACCCAAACCGAAACCAAGCTTTCCTACGGCCTTTCTTGAACATGCAACAATTAAATCCAATATTCACAACATTTTGCTATGTAAAAAGCAGATGCATGATTTTAACCATAAGCAACTATAGAACAGATCCCTCCGCTCCCCCTTCATCTACTGCCCCTCAGCGCTCTTAGCATAATCCTATCAGAACGCTGTCTGTCCATCAAGCGACAGCAACTTGACCTTCATTGCGTAATACACTCTGCGATGGAGAAGCCATTACTGGTTGAAGTGTTTGGTAAACAAACATTTCAGAGGCTCAGGTGTTATTGCTAGACCCAACACAGTGCTGCCTGGCTGGTCGTGTGGTGACCTGCTTGTCTGTAGAGTCATACAGGACCTTTTTGTTTCGTGCACTGTAACACAGTATACAGTATGTGAGTGTATACTTGCACCCTCCTTCCCACGGCGGTGACTTTGTTTTTCTTTTGGGAAAAGTGAGCGACCCGAACGAACAGAAGTGTTTTTGTGTCTCGGGGTTGAGTTCCCAACTTGTTACGCTTCCGGCACACTCGTCCATTTTGTCACGCCATAACATATTAACACTCCAGGGACTGGAGCCGGAGAGCTCTCTTTTTTAAAGATGTGAAGAACATGACCGGTGATAACGTGCACACTTTGCAGAGCAGTTCTGCTGGTTGTGCTGAGAGCAATTAGAGTTAAACAATGTAGTGAAGAATAAATTGAAGAATAAACATCTCAGGCGGTACAGAGAAAAAGCACTCTGTGGCTATGCTTTGAGGTAGCTATTGATACTGTAGATATTTAATTAAGAAAGCAGCTCTCAGAGGTCACAAAACAGGTCACTGACACAACAACAATTCACATGGGGATGATATATTTGGTGAAAATCTCACACTCATATTACGACAATTCACACATTCCACTTATATTATCGCTTAGTTCATCTGTGGTGGCTTTTTACATGCCTTAACACAATAAGGAGAGTAAAAAGCGACACGGGTACCCGATGAACATCATGGCTTCTTCTGTTTTTGCCTAATATGTCAAACTTCAGATGTTGCCAGAATCTTTGCCCTATCGGCAAACATCTCCTCACACTAACATAACCGCCGAGGATTCAGGCTCAGCACAATACCATAAGTCAGTATTAAGTATTGTGCGTATTTCTCCTGTTTGTAGACAAAATGTGCTTAAGATCTGTAAAATTATGAACCCAAACAGCAATAAGGCATATGATAGGCTAATCAGAGCAAATTTGACTAATTATGGAAAATTGCCGGGCCTGTTATGGTCCCAGCAAAACACTTCATTGCTGAAAACAGAGATCAGGCCAAATGGATCCTTTAAACACTGAACAAACACAGTTCACTTCCCTGACTTACCCATCAGTTATAATCTTTTCAGCCCTCTGACGGGCAAACGGTTATGTAATTCCCTAGTGGAATAATTTTAGAATTTTTTCACCAACCACACTGTTGGTTACTTTTATGATACTAAAATATGAAAATCAAACAATGCTGTGAGTCTGAAATCACAACCACACTGCTCAGCAGAAAGCATGTAAAACTAAAGTTTTGCTATGTTTACTTTCAGGCGTAGGATAAACTTCTTTCAATCCTGTAGAGCTTTAATGAATAACAGCAAAATGACTGATATCTCTGTTTCACTAAGGGTCCTACACTGCAGAGACACAGCAGCAAAATAGTGTATTTGAGGCACCGACTCCTCCTCATTACAAAAATACCACCAGATCCAAAACAGTGACTGTGACTGTAGTGTCCCCTGACAGGCCAAACTCATTACAAACTAATATTTGCGAAGCAGTAATAACTACTCCGACGGAGGTCTCGCTCAGAGAGATTTGAAGTAATAGTAGAAGGCGACGGAGCGGACTGTACACTTTTACAGATATCTAAAATGTCAAAGCAGATCAGAAAAATATATGTAATGAGTATGCCAGAGAAGAAAACTCGATGTTTGTATCACATCACGTCACAACACAACAACCAGGAGTGGATACCATAAAAATATCAGACCCAATGCCACTGTGAAGAAGTTTAAATAGTGTTTATGTCATAACACCTTGTCTGGATGTCTCTAAACTTGTCAGTGTAACTGCCACCAGACATGCAGACATGAAGCACTGACAGTCTGCTGGCACACTGGATAGGATCAGTGTCACTTAGGAAACTGCCTCAGTAATACTCTCATAATTACCAAGCTTGCGGGTTTGTTTATTGGCAGCTTCACTGTCAGTTGTGTTCAGTCTCAAAGCGGCACATGTAAAAGACAAATAAATCAGAAACAGTTTTGCTAATGACAAACACAATCGTAAGCATTTTCCTTAAATTAGGCCTCAGGTGGGTGAAGGCTCTGACACATTAAGCACTTATTAAAAGCATTATCAAGCTCTGATGAAGGCGAGGAATGTGAGGTATGTCTGTCCAGTTCAGCCATCTTTGTGATAATCAAGCTCAAACCCTTGACTCCCTCCCACTCTCTGCCCATGGCACCCCTCATTTCTTCATCTTCTTCTCTCTTTTGCTCGCATGTTTTGGTCTTTGATATCACTGTTTATTTCAAGTCGTTACTGTTTCCTTGTAGCTGTTTTTTTTTTTTTTTAAGACATAATGAGTACAGAGATTTTGGTAAGTGAAGCCAGACACAAAGCTAATTTGTGACAAAGAGCTCAATTACTAAATATTCAAAACTGTGCGATGTAATCTCCCACTGTCTGAGTCCATTATTAACAAGCCATCCGATTCCTATGTAACTATGACAAATACAATGGGGTGGAGAGACATTTCACAAACTAATGGTACTGGTAGCTGAAATGCTGTTATTGCCTGCGCACCACATGTTTAAAAAAAAAAAAAATCCCATTTCTACCAGATTAAAAACGGAATTCTTCAGGTGATTACGACAGCGTCACGGAGTCAAATCAGTACCTACTTTCAAGAATGGTGGGCCTCTTCTTATGGCGCATCTTTTTAAACTTCCCTCTGAAGTCCCTGGGTGGGAATGGATCCAGAGGTAAGCTGGCAATGCGCCCCAGGACAACCTCATCCAGTCCCTCACCGCAATCCGTCTCACTCTCAGCCGTGTCTCTCACAGAACTCTCCTCTAAAGACATGTCGGATGGCAGGGAGCCCACAGCTACTTCTATCATTCTTACAAAGAAGTCATTTGAAGCTGTGCCAGGTTTTCCCCTCTTTTTTGTGCGGTGTTTCAATTTTCTCTTCCTTTCCCCTCCTAACAAACTTCTCTCCCTTGGTAGGGCAACTTTCTGCTGTGCAGAGATGCAGCCAGAGCTATCAGCTTCGGTCTGCTAATGTGTTTTAACCCTTGCACTTGTCAGGGCAGTTCAGCAAGTTACAGTAACATTCATGAATTGGTCAGGTATTGGATTACTTGGAGCCTCCCCTTTTCCAGCAAAAAGGCAAGAGGCAGAGAAGAGAGGGGCAGTCATAACGAAAGAGGGAGGGAAAGGGAAAGAGAGGCCGCTCTGACAGCTACAACATCCCCACCTACTGTATACCCACGAGGCATTCCTGAATAAATATCCTGTATTTGTCTTGGCGTCCACATATCAAAGTCTAAACAGACATGTCTTGCCCCTGGCACTGTTATGAAGACGCAAACTAATTTCTTAAATAATCGTGACGTCACTACCAGCAGAGTGCTGAGAATATCAGAACATTTCAAAGTTTTGACAACGATTCTTCTTCATATTCTGCAGTGTTTGACAAAGAAACAGATCCTCCGCATGCTGCAGAAAAACCTAAGTCATCACTGGTTCCATTAGTTCAGTAAACAACATCTGGACATTCCCAGCCCTTTCTTCTCTGTCCAGTCCTCTGTGTTGAGGCCCGTGTTGTCTTCCCTCTGCATTATTTCCTGGCGTTTATGTCTGGCGTCATTGAGGAAACGAGTGAAAGGTGTCAAACCATCAAGTAATAAATGCGACGTGAATCCAGAGGAACATTCACACAGTTTGCAGCTAATGCTCTATTCAGTCTTTTTCATCCACTGAAGTGAACACGAACTGGACACACCTACCACATGAACCAGTTTTTCCTAGTCTGACCTACATCAGCAATACAAACACCCCTGTGTATGTACATGGAGGCGTTTTCTGTTTTAGGAAGAAACCACAGATAGAACATGGAACAAGCAGCCTATACACTCCTTTTTCAATCAAGTGTTTTTCCAAGGACTTGATCTGCCGTACAAAATAATGGCCACAATTAGAAATGTCAAACGTCACGCCTAAGCATGACTAACCTCCTGACCGGACTGAACATAGAAGGGCCGAACTATGTCAAAGACAGTTGCTGCACATCAGAGACCCCCTGGTAACGAGTTCTCCCTCAGTCTAATGAGCGCCGCAGTAATTTCACTTTTCATCCACCTGTCAAAGGAAAAGGTAGCCTAAAGAAAACAGTTTCAGTGGAATGCTTGTGCAGCAGCACACTTGAGAAAATTTTCTAAAAAACAACAAAGTACATTCATCGTGTTTCTACCAGTCCCGAGGAGTAATAGGGTCTGAATCACAATTACCTATGCGCCTCCCGACCTACTTAAAAACGTCCTTCCGGGCAACAATCATCGGGTTGTTATGGTAAATAACAAGCAAAGCAAAGACGTGCTCTCTGTTTGGGGTTGAAAGACCTGATCCCAAGTCGGTGGACCAACAGAAGGAAAAAAATCAAAATCATTAAAAACTTACAAACACACACACACACACACACACACACACACACACACACATATGTATGTATATATTTATGTCTGATGACATTAAAATCTTGAGTCACACCTGCCCACGCTGACTCCAGTCCATTTACAAATGAGCCTGCTCAGTTTTTCAAGTGTCTAAATATACACAATTTTAAGTTTTGACTTTGTGTTTAATTTTGATTTTTAAAATTTTCATTTAGATTTTAACGTTTTCTTCTTCCCCTCATTCAGGGTTATATTAGGTACTGCACAATGTTTCACTAACTGTTAATTCTCTGGAATATTAAAGTATTCACAAAAAGAAAAAGAAAAAAATCTTAGGCAAAGGGAACCCTGAAAATTCAAAGATTGTAAGTGCCTCAGACAGAGGCTACAGTACTGTAATGTATTATTACCATAAATTACATGAACTACAAAAGGATGTTGTAGTAACAGTGCGCCCTCTAGTGTGCAACAAAAATACACTGACCAGTAATACTATAATTTCAGTTAACCTTGAAGTCAAGGATCGCTTTATCTGAGAAAGAGCGACTGACAGAATGATTGACTTTGAGAATTCTTCCTCAACCTTTTCAATTATTTCTCTTAACCAACAATAGCTGTCCGTTCCCTCTATCGACAGATACAACTGGAGCTGATCATTTCTCCATGTAATGAACTATATTGTAACATTTGGATATGTCTTGCCTTGACAAAACACACACAACAATAAGCAAAAACTCCCAACTTTGAGAGAACAATATAGCTTTTGAGTAAAATATTCTAACTTACCCCCCAATTTCGAACAGTTTGAGTTACATTAACAGGATCTGGCAGATTATAATGGGACAATGCTTATTATATTATAGGAAGTTACAAATTTATTACAACCTATGAATACGATGTAAAAACAAAAAGTAGATTGGCAACAAACCACCCTCTACTCCTTATGAGTGCATGTGAGTGAAAGTGACAATAAAACTACAACTTAGACCGTGAGCTATGCTTCAAGGAATACTGAAGTAAAACAAAAGTGATCAGTGATCAATAAAGTTTTATCATCACCATCTTAACCAATAACAAGTTGACTTGGGTTAAAATAAAATCTGCTACAAACTGTGAAACTGTACCAGGTTTGTTTCATCGCATGTATCACAATGTGGAGCGGGGCAGGACTGCCGGGACTGAGCAGCGAGGCTGGAGTCGGCACGGCCGCTGAAACCAACACCCTCCGGCGGAGACAGAAGGCTGTTTCCATGGAGAGACACACATTTAGATTTGCACAGGCGGAGCAGAGCATGATGAATAATTGATAGATGTCGGGTCCTAATGTTAGAACAAACCAGCTGAAGGTTAATTCCAGCCATGCTCACGGACTCCTGAATAGTGCGCTCACGCAACAAGAGGACAAACACACGACACACTGTGGGAACCGACGCTTCATACAGACAACTGTTTCGTAACACACTTAACAACTTAAAGCGATAAAGTCACAAGGTCTACGAATGTGCTACTGAAATGAAGCAACTGTACAGACTGTTTAAACGTTTACAATTCCCTTGAATGCCAAGTGGAAGGATTTTGCATAACGACAACTTAATACCAGATGGGATCAAGGCTGTAAACCTCTTACAGCTGTTACAAGCTTTTACAACTTTTACAGGTCAGGCATGCCACAGTCTCCTGATCCTGGACATTTTGATTTGTCCACCGCCGCATTTTACGTGTGTAACCTCGCATAACAGGTGAGGAAAGAAACCGACAAAAGCCAGCATCCACTGAGACTAAGTACTCAATGGGTCACGTACTCTCTGCACTTGCCCTGGGTTGGGTCAACACACAAAAGGACCATTCAAGGGGCTGCAAACAAGTCCACAAACTGCACCTGCTCCCAGCACTGCCTGTCTATTATCAACCTGAGGGAGGGGGGGGGGCTTCATGCTGAACGCATGCAGCCACTGTGGCCTCCAAAACAAATGAAACCAGGCGAAGTGAACACCGTGCATATTCAGTTACAGTGAGGTAATTCTATTCTTATGCATTGCGCATCAAGAGGGTTGCCCTACTTTTGGGGGGAAAAGATCCCTCATTGATTGCCCCTGATGGGTATTTGAGCATTTGCACAGTGTCAGCATGGTATACATAGACACAATACACACATACACAAGTATATGTTCGTAATCAATCCAGTCTTTTTCACCAGGTGGATGGGCCCAGGGGTTTATCCGAGTAACTTAGAGGGGATTATAAATATCAAAAAGGAGACACATGCTAAGTTGAGTTGTTAGAGGCCTCATTATATCGACCGCCCACAGGCACGCACAGTCTCTCTCATGAGGGAGGGTTGAAAATCTTTAAAAGTACTCCACTTCTCCTCTAAAGACAACTCGATATTCCTCGTGCCGGCCCCCTCATGGAGGTGGTTCAATTTGAAACTGACTTTAAAAATGTATTTCTAGTAACTTTTACTACAAGTAGACCTGCGCTTTTATTGATTACCCTACTTGCCCTCTTAAAAAACGTCTAACTGAAAAGTACTGCCTCTGAATTCTAAATGAAAACTTTCTGTCTCATTCTGCGGTACAATTGATACCAGTACTGACAAAAGCGATGGTGTTACTGTTGAGGCGAGGTTTGACAGCGTTTTTAAGCGAGAGACGTTTTTGGTTCAAATTAACATGCGCAAAAAAACTGCAGAATCTCACTGGAGTGACAACAATGTCAAGTCAGTTCAAGTCTACATTATTTATGGGGTGCTTGTGCACAAAGACGTTTGTTCTGCTTGTTTTGCAGAAATAGTACCAAACAGAAGAACAGTGTCAACTGAATCTGTGTGCAGAATCGAGTTGGAAAATCCTCATTTTGAGGTTGAGAATCTCTTCACATAACTCGCACGACGACGTTACCGTGTCTACTGATGGATCAGTAGAGATACCCAAATTGACACAGGTCTTCAGGCTGACTAATGCCATTCATGCAAGGTAGACCGCCACTTATATTTTGAATGTCATGTTTAATGCCACGTGTATTCTAATGGAAAGGAGGCAATACTAGAATTGTTTTAGATAATCTCAATTTGTGTAAATGAAAGAAACCGTCAAAGCTGTAACCACTGGGCTATATCTACTTAAATGTCCATTTGATGTGTCCATTTAAAGCACATACAAAGAGAGTGAACACTGACTCCTAAGGAAAAAAGTGCACACAACGAGAGGGAGAATACCGCAAAACAACAGCAGACATAAGAAGACTGGGCAACATCAGCCCATCAGCGGTCTAAAGGTGACCGAGGCCACGGAGCTATGCCTCAGGTGAGCAGGCACAGCCCTAGCCAGGCAGTCTATCACATAAACGTGGACAGTGGGTGGAAAAACCAGAAACACCTGCAGGGAAACACAAACACACGGCGAGAACAAGCAAACTCCACCCAGAGAGGCTACCTGACTACCTGACGGGGTTCACGCCATGGACCTTCTTGACAATGGCAGTGCTGACAGCTCAGCCAACTGGGCGTCCCCCCGGAACAGCTTGTGGCAGGCTTTTCTTTTTCATACATCTACTAAGCAAGGGTAGCTTGCAATAAACTGGGGTTCCTTTTCTTATGAACAGTTTCACCAGAA